>NC_090750.1:74690541-74693041 GCF_036898095.1 Palaemon carinicauda
TCTTGGTCCCTTTTTTATATAGACAGTTTCATGGTCCCTTTTTTATGTAGGCAGTTTCATGGTTCCTTTTTTATGTAGACAGTTTCATGGTCCCTTTTTATGTAGGCAGTTTCATGGTTCCTTTTTTATGTAGACAGTTTCATGGTCCCTTTTTTATGTAGGCAGTTTCATGGTTCCTTTTTTATGTAGACAGTTTCATGGTCCCTTTTTTATGTAGGCAGTTTCATGGTTCCTTTTTTATGTAGACAGTTTCATGGTCCCTTTTTTTATGTAGGCAGTTTCATGGTTCCTTTTTTATGTAGACAGTTTCATGGTCCATTTTTTATGTAGACAGTTGCATGGTCCCTTTTTTATGTAGGCAGTTTCATGGTTCCTTTTTTATGTAGACAGTTTCATGGTCCCTTTTTTATGTAGGCAGTTTCATGGTTCCTTTTTTATGTAGACAGTTTCATGGTCCTTTTTTTATGTAGGCAGTTTCATGGTTCCTTTTTTATGTAGACAGTTTCATGGTCCCTTTTTATGTAGGCAGTTTCATGGTTCCTTTTTTATGTAGACAGTTTCATGGTCCCTTTTTTATGTAGACAGTTTCATGGTTCCTTTTTTATGTAGACAGTTTCATGGTCCATTTTTTATGTAGGCAATTTATGGTGTCGTTTTTATGTAGCCAGTTTCATGGTTCCATTTTTATGTAGGCAGTTTCATGGTTCCTTTTTAATGTAGGCAGTTTCATGACTCCTTTTTTATGTAGGGAGTTTCATTGTCCCTTTTTTATGTAGGGAATTTCATGGTTTTTTAATGTAGAAAATTTCATGGTTCCTTTTTCATGTAGGCAGTTTCTTGGCTCCTTTTTGTAGGCAGTTTTATTGTCCCTTTTTTATGTAGGCAGTTTCATGGTTCCTTATTTATGTAGACAGTTTCATGGTTCTTTATTTTTGTAAGCTGTTTCATGGTTTCCTTTTTATGTCGGCAGTTTCGTGGTCCCTTATTTATGTAGGCAGTTTCATGGTACCTTTTTTATTTAGGCAGTTTCATGGTTCCTTTTTTTTTGTTGGCTGTTTCGTGGTTCCTTATTTATGTAGGGAGCTTCATAGTCCCTTATTTATGTAGGCAGTTTCATATATATATATATATATATATATATATATATATATATATATATATATATATATATATATGGAAAGAGGGGGCTCCTAGCTTGTGTTTACGAAAGATTTTTCAGTCGGCAAAAATACATTGCCAAACTAATTGAAAAATCAATCATATTTGTCAGCAAGTTGTTCTGAAGATTGGTACAGCAAATAACACAAAAAAAATATACCGCATAATTATAAATTAGAACCATTATAATGATACAGTTGGGAACATATGAAATTATATTGAATTTGCATTCAAACATAACTTAAAATATGCACGTTTTCTACTCCTGAAAATCTGGAATCCTTAGATATTGAGGGTTGGAGTATGTCACCGGAGACAACAAGACATTTGTATTTTGGTACAATACTTTCTTATTTTTCTTTCACTTTCTGTTTTCTGGTATTCTTTACCGGCGAAATACTTTTTGATGCTTATCTTTATCCTTTTGGATTTGGCAAAATGGGAGGGTTGGAGAGACCTGGTATTCTTTGCAGTGAGTCTTGTATTTCTCCTATTGATTGAAGGTGTTTCTTGCATAGTTCTTATATCTCCTGTTGGAGGAATTTGTGAGTTTGAGTCCAAATTAGGTTCATTTCCGGGTAGTCTTCTTCGAATGCGTCATCTTCTGAATTTTCTATGAAACTTTTTTTTGTCTTATGTGAAATACTGTATTTTCTGAAATGGTTAAGACACACTTCCTCTTCTTTTACAGTTCTGTTGTCTTTTGTTCTTCTTCATGGTGGTTTTTTTACCTTATTTATTGTTTATTCAGAGAAATGCATTGTTGACAAATTGTTATCTGCTAATCGTCCTAATTTTATTGATGTATTTGTTATTGTCTTGAATCAAGGAAATGTCGTAATCAAATTTCTTGGCGAATCCCCTAAATCAATGGCCTTGTCCGTTTTCTTTAGCACAAGTCATGGAGTGCTAAACAATTATCGAGCTACCACAAGATATACGTAGCAATCTAAAAGTGTATTTTCCTCCTCCTCCTCCTCCTCATCATCATCATCATCATCATCATCATCATCATCATAATAATAATTATGATAATAATAATAATGATAATGATAATAATAATAATGATAATGATAATAATAATAATAATAATAATAATAACGTCAGGATGCCAGAAAATCTCAGATCAATCAATCTAACATTCTTTTGTGTCTCGAACCAAGACGTACAGAAAGATCGAACATAATGAATATGGTTACAAGCGAAACTATTGTGTGACGAAGGAAGATTAAGAGTGATTTAGCTTCCGTACATTACGAACAAGCTGGGACTGTCCAGATAGGATTTCTCTTGTAGTCAAAGTCCTTTTTCCCACGGGTTTTTACGCTAGGAAAATCGCCCT
>NC_090750.1:74698041-74701841 GCF_036898095.1 Palaemon carinicauda
AAATGGTCATGGAAATAATGAAATAACATTTTGACATAAATAGATATTTAATAAGTTAATGCTACTGTAGTAGTTTTTCCACTCATGTTAAAGTCAGACGTTACGTTTTAAACTTAAGGTATCAAAGGGAAATATTTTTTTAAACAACGTATTAAGGGATATACCAGTGATTAATAATATTGGTTATATTAATAACACCATTTATGGTTTTTTATATTTAACTTTCGCCTTATATTTCTTTTTGTTTATCACAGTCACTTGAATCAACGTATCCGATTTTTTTTTTACATCAGTTGATTTTATTGTTATTATAGTTGTTGTTTGTCTGGTATCATAAAATGCTGATTATTTCATATTAGATTCGGCAATTTCTTTCAAGGCCACATGAAAAATATCTGAAATATTTAGAAGCAGGAATCATTTCTGCTCTATAATAAAAATTAAGTATATATATATATATATATATATATGAGGCCCTTTCCGTCAATAGGCGTAGGAGGAGGAGATGATGATTGTATATGTATATGTGTATATATACTGTATATATATATATATACACACACACACATATATATATACATATATATATATATATATATATATTCCTGTTTCGATGAGCGGGATTGCCAAACTTACGACTAATCGGTCTCTCCCCGTTCCTCGGGTAGTGGTAGCAAGGGAGCAGTCACACCATGGTGAGAGGGGTACCCCGAGAGGAACACTTGTAAATTGCAATCTCCCACAAATTACCCAAGTTACCAATTTGTAGTTAGGAAAGCGGGAGTGTTGGAAAGGGTTAAATCTTTGTGTGTGCATATCTAAGTAGGTATTTAGCCGTCGTATATGACGGGTTGCGTAAATATAATATATTTGCACACGAGCATACACGATAATGAGGATCTTGGAAGAAAATTTAAGTGAATGAACAATGTAAAAACTCCAGTGACACACAGCTGAATAGAAATGAATAATTCATTAATAGGTTATACACAAAAGCATCTATAGCCCTTCTTGGGAAAACTTTAAACAACACGCAACTCGAACATCAGTGTTGGAAAGTTGCTAATGATTTTCTGTTTGTGTGTCGTTAAATGGAATGATTTTATTCTCTCTCTCTCTCTCTCTCTCTCTCTCTCTCTCTCTCTCTCTCTCTCTCCACTTCTCCTGCTTGAATGTACTCTTGGGCATACTCTCTTATTACTCTTCCTCTTTTTTTTAAGTTTGTATAGTTTATATATGAAAGATCTGTTTTGATATTGTTACTGTTCTTGAGATATGTTGTTTTAATTGTTCATTGTTTCTCTTGCAGTTTAATTATTCCCGTGTTTCCTTTCCTCACTGGGCTAATTTTACCTGTAGGAGCGCCCTTGGGCTTATAGAGTCCTGCTTTTTTAACCAGGGTTGTAACATAGCTGATAATAATAATAATGATAAGGCTCACGCATGCCTTTTTTCATCTGTCTGTAGAGAGATGTGTTTTTTTTCCTTTCAAGAATTAAACACCAGGCTGAAGGCTGGGACAGGGTCCCTTTACTGTTAGGTTTGCTTTTAAATATAATCTCGACTTTAATTTCTAAAATGGATATATTGAGCAAAATCAGAGCTATTTTATACGAACATGTCCATGTCTTAATTTCTCTTGTTATTAGATTGATTTTATTCAATTTGATTATGTTTATGTTGGTGGAAAGTAAATGAGACTTAAATAGTCTTTATATACTGTCGAGCAAGGTATAATTTTTTTTTTTAATTGAAAAGCAGATTTTTAATATCAAAGGCATGTTCATATCAGTTATCTAATGGACGAAGGTAGTGAGGGAGTAACATTATGTATTGTACAAATGCAAACTTTTTTTTAATTATTGATTATTAATTTTTTTTTTTTTTTTTTTTAGTTAAATCTAATAGAGATGTTAGTTCGTGGATTTTCATTATACTGCTTAATTATTTTCGCCTCTTTAATAGTTAACTAAGATTTTGAGCTGTAGATTTTTCGGAGTTTTCATTATTAAATTATGTATTGAGTTTAATTAACTATTTGTTTATCTTTGATTGTAGGTTTTACTGTCAGGTCAGCACTTATTTTTTTTAATACTCTCTCTCTCTCTCTCTCTCTCTCTCTCTCTCTCTCTCTCTCTCTCTTTTTTTTTTTTTTTTAGCCATAGATTACTGTACTGAATAAATCGTAAATTATATTCATTTGTGATGTCCTTATTGATCTAATTTGAAAATCATATCCATTTCTCCTCAGGGATTTTATGGAGGAACAGCTGATGAGGTATGGAGACATACTACATAATCTATGGCGCCCCTATTCACCACCAGCTACGTAAGTCTTATTCATACTGTATACCAGTATACGCGATCCGTAAAAAATGACTGCTCTCTCTCTCTCTCTCTCTCTCTCTCTCTCTCTCTCTATATATATATATATATATATATACATACACACACTGTATAGCCAGACACTTGCTCTTTGTTATATACGTAGATTATTTTCAGTATACTTGGGTATTGTAGTCTATGGATCACTTTTTAATTTGCTGAGTATATTTTGTATACACATATACTACCATCGGCAGCGACTGAGCATACAATTATGTTTATGTTGAACATGACATGTGTCCTCTTCATAGATATCACTCTCTCCTCATAGTTATTATGTCATAGCTATTATAACTTTGTTACTGATCTTAAAATATGTTAGTCTTCATTCAGTAATTTTCATGTAGTTTATTTATTTCCTTATTTCCTTTCCTCACTTGGGTATTTTTACCTCTTATCATAATTTAAAAAAAATGAATATTTCTACTTGCTGTTGAAATTTTAAAGATAATTGAAGAACATTGAACTTCGCTGCTATTTTGTGTTGTCAAACTCCTATTGTAGTCTAGTTGCTTCTAAAACAGAGACCAAATAACTGCATTTTTTATAATGATTAAAATAGCGATATTTATAAAAAGGAAATGTTTAATACTTCTATAACTTTTTTTTGTTTCCTTTTTCTCTTTCCCATTAAACTTTTTTGTTTCCTTTTTCTCTTTCCAATTACAGAAGTCCACCAAAATCTTCCTCCTCATCAGTACCCGGCTCCACGAAAGTCCAGAAAATTCGGACTGATTCTAAAGGACATTTGAAACATCCGTATGATGCCCAAGGATACTCGTGCCCCTCTAATATGGACCGTAGGACTCTCTCCCAAGCCAAAAATACAAGGGGCAAATGGAAGATGATCGTTAACGTAGAAGGTCTTAAGGTCGGGGATCCTCATCTTTTGCAGGTAAGTTTTGAGCCTTCTTGTAATGTTACGGGAAGAGAATTTTGTTTTTGAAATTTTTGTAACCAAGGTAGGTGTAGTCAGTTATTGACATTAAATGTTTGTTTTTTGTTTTTTTGCAGATAACTGTTAATTATGGTATTGTTTTATATTTTTTAATTCTTTGTAGCCAAGGTATGTGTAGTCAACTATTGACATTAAATGTTGCTTTTATTAGAAAACTGTCTTTTGTGGCATTGTTTTGTTAAAAGAAAGCAAACATAAAATTGTAAAAGAATATATTGTTCATTATGGGTGTTGTGTAATGTTGCTGAATTAGCATTTCATATTTTTATAGCAAAGAATGGTGTAATCAGTTATTAAATGCTGCTTATAGCAGAGAACTGTTTGTTATGGTATTGTTTTGGTAAAAGAAAGCAAGCATGAAAAGGTAAAACAACACATCTTGAAGATTGTTTATTTCGAGCTCTGGAAAGGCCATTCTGTGAGCAATTTTAGTCAAATTTTAAGTGCTTCTACAAGC
>NC_090750.1:74707341-74709841 GCF_036898095.1 Palaemon carinicauda
TTACGCGAAGAGAATTTTGTTTTTAAAATTTTTGTAGCCAAGGTAGGTGTAATCAGTTATTGACCTTAAATGTTTTTAGCAGATAACTGTTAGTTATGGTATCGTTTTATATTTTTTAATTCTTTGTAGCCAAGGTATGTGTAGTCAGCTAATTGACCTTAAATGTTGCTTTTATTAGAGAACTGTCTTCTGTGGCATTGTTTTGTTAAAAGAAGCAAGTATGAAAATGTAAAAGAATATTTTTTATTTCGGGCGTTTTTTTAATGTTGTTTGAATTTAGAATTCATATTTTTATAGCAAAGAATGGTGTAATCAGTTATTAAATGCTGCTTTTAGCAGAGAACTGTTTGTTATGGTATCGTTTTGGTAAAAGAAAGCAAGCATGAAAATTAAAAACAACACATCTTGAAGATTGTTTATTTCGAGCTCTGGAAAGGCCATTCTGTGGGCGATTTTAGTCAAATTTTAAGTGCTTCTACAATGGCAGATTTATCTACATTGTAGATTCAGTCAGTTAACGATTTACCATCTCATCTCTTAAGGGCTATGTGTGTATGTTTCATATGCATACGGATAATATGTGTATTAGACATCTATGAGACGCTAAGCATTAAGCCGGTGCTAAGTGGTCTCCTTCGACCCAGTGCTTAGCCATATGGTTCAAATTACATTTAATGTAACAAATTTTGGACACACCAGATTACATTACAAAACCAATCTAAGACAATCGAAAATACTTTAGATATACCTGAATATATTGCACAAAGTTTAATAAGCCCGTTAAAACTTGAGAATGCTTAAAAAAACCATTATAAGATGATCGAAAATACTTTACACCTACCAGAATATATTGCACTATCTTTAATAAGCCCTTTAAAACTTAAGAATACTTCTAAAGCCAATTTAAGAAGATTGAAAGTGCTTACATTGCAATATGTTTAATAAGCCCGTTAAAACTTGAGAATACTTACAAAGCCAATTTAAAAAGATTGAAAATACTTCAGACACACCAGATTATTTTGCACTATCTTTACTAAGCCAGTTAAAACTTAAGAATACAAAACCAATTTATGAAGATCGAAAATATTTCTCTTTCATCTCGAAAGACGACAACGCTGGAGGAATGCGCAGCTGTGGGCAGCTCTTGCAACCTCCTGCCGAAGGGACTGGCAACATCTAGCTGCGTCCAGCGGTACACAATCCACAACCTTCTCACTTGGGACAGCGGCGTCGGGTTCTATGTCGACTCCTACGAGTTACCAACGGCGTGTGTCTGTTACGTCTCAAACATCAATGTTTCTCTTATCAAGTCATACATAGGAGACTGGAATTGAGTTTAATAGTCGTGAATTGAGGAGAATAGTCATTGCAAATATAGTAGAAGTTTTAAGAATGGTGAATAGCCAGTGCAAATATAGTAATAGTTTTAAGACTATCGAATGATGGTGCCATTAGAAAGTTTCTTTTCTTGAGTTTCGGCGCTACAAACAGATTTTATATCAAACTGCAATTAATGAAGATATTACATTTTACTTGTACAGTATCGAAAACATGCTAGAAGATGGTCTAGTAACTCCAGTTAAATTCTGGATATTGTTTTGTAAGTCATGACCGTAATGAAATATGTTAGGTTAAGAACTTATGTTAAAATTATCTTCTCAACTAGTTTTGTCTAGACGTATTAAGGAATGTATCTGAGTTGCGATTTAAGAAGATTACATATTTTTCTATATTTGTTTTTCTCTCCCGATACAGTAGAAAAATGTTCAAGATATTAATTTACTTTAAAACAATCAGTTTAAAAAAAATCAGTCTAAAACTGTCTAATAATTTATTTATTTCCTTATTTCCTTTCCTCACTGGGCTATTTTTCCCTATTGGAGACCTTGGGCTTATAGCATCCTGGTTTTCCAACTAGTGTTGTAGCTTGGCTAATAATAATAATAATAATAATAATAATAATAATAATCCATTGTGCTATAGTCTTGTGTAGTGCGACAGCCTCCCTACCATGGTCTTCCACTGTTTTGGGTTAGGGTTCTCTTGCTTGATGGTACACTCGTGTACACTGTTCTATCTGTTTGCTTATTTCCATTCCTCGCTAGGCTATTTTCCCTGTTGGAGGCCTCGGGCTTATCGCATCCTGCTTTTATAACTAGGGTTGTAGCTTAGATAATAATAATAATAATAATAATAATAATAATGATGATGAAATATGGGATCCACTTAAACTAGGACCGGGTCTAAATCTGGAAAGAAAACTTACCACTGTACAATTCTGAGTGACGGTTGATATAAACAGTTGAAATTGAAAAGATAATACTTTGGTAGTGGCGATAATCAATGACTAAATCTTGATGGGGCCACATAAATGTAATTTCAACGGTAGATTAAAAAGGTGGGTGCCACTTCCGCATGAAACAAAGTTTGATATTGTTTAGAAAATGTTCAATTTCTTTTCGTTAAATTTGGTTTCCATTTGCCTTGGGAGTCAGTGGTC
>NC_090750.1:74717341-74752341 GCF_036898095.1 Palaemon carinicauda
TCGTCTTGTTTTTATTGACCTTTGTTAGTAATCGGAATAAACCACTAGCTAAATGTAACATGAAAATTTTAACTTTGCTTTTAGTCTCGTTCTGTTATCTCGTTGGAAATAGTAGGAAGAGGATAAAAGCAAAATATAACTGGAATGCGTTTGCTGTCAATTGCAGTTTTTTTTTTTTATTATTATTAAGAAAAGGTAATTCCCAAGGTTTGAAGCGTATACTGAAAAAGCATAAGTATTACGATTGTTTTTAAGAATTACGTGTCAAATACCGTCGAGTTTTTCTAGAGATCTAGGAGAGAGATACTCCAAAATCAAACCACTGTTATCAATTTTGCGTAGTGCCATATCCTCGGTACTAATCTTCCACTGTCTTGGGTTAGAGTTCTCTTGCTTGAGGGTACACTCCTGCACACTATTCTATCTTTTTCCTTAATTCCTTTCCATACCGGGATATTTTCCCTACTGGAACCCCTGGATTACAGTATTCTACTTTTCCAACTAGGGTTGTAGGTTACCTAGTGAGGATAATAAAAAAGCTGATAATACCCCACCCACTAGATTTCATGTGTCTGGTAGATATAGAGACAGGTGTAGATGTGGTAGTTGTAGATACAGAGGGTTTTTTGAGCCGTTTATGTTCTTTTCTGTCGTCTCAGGTCTACAAGATCATCGTCACTATCATTCAGTTCAGGATCATAGTCTACAAGTTCATCACTGCCATAGATCATAGTAATTCAACATGTTCACTTTCATCATCATTAAAATCGCTGAAAAATCTCTATGTCCAACTTGTACCAGGGAGGGAGTCACGTATATTGGACTTCATTGCTTTACGTATTTCTTAGCCTGTAAAAAAAAAAAACATAATCTAGAATATTTTATTTTGTTTTATATTACTTTATTATGTTCGTATTGTTCCTTTTCTTTTACACTATTAGTTGTTCATCTTCTTTTCTACTATTTTATTTTATTTAATTTCAGTTTGTTCTTGTTATCCATTTTCTGTGGCACCGTAATGGTTCATGATCTTTTCTACAACTTAAACTACACCACCTTAGAATAAAGGAAAACGAAAAAATAAATATGTAAAAGGACACCTATAACACTGAACACAATCAACATATGTAAATTAACTCCTGTATGAGCATACCAGCGATATGATTTTATACCTGAATGTATGTGCTGTAGATGAGTTGGGATTACATTATTGTAATGAAAATTATAATCATCCACATATGCACATATACGTACCATTTATATATTTATTCATAAATAGGAAAACGTGGGTCCCACAGACCCAAGTACCATAGCGTGTCAGGTAGACGTGGGTCTCATAGACCCAAACATCTTTGTACTGACAAAATGGAGAGAGAGACCTTGAATTTAGAAAGCTATTGGAAGGACCAAGTCTCCTAAGTATTTAGGAGGTATTGGGTCCTTTGACTGGCCTGACAGTACTACATTGGATCCTTCTCTCTGGCAACGTCTTATTATCCTTATGCTTACACATACATAAAATAGTCTGGCCTATTCTTTACATATTCTTCTCTGTCCTCATATACCTGACAACAGTGAGATTACCAAACAATTCTTCATTACTCAAGGGATTAACTTCTGCATTGCAATGGTTTATTGGCTACTTTCCTCTTGGTAAGGGTAGAAGAGACTTTAACTATGGTCAGCAACTCTTCTAGGAGAAGGTCACTCCAAAATCATACTATTGTTCTCTAGTATTGAGTAGTGCCATAGCCTCTGTGATATGATCTTGCACTGTCTTTGTGCAGAGTTCTCTTGCTTGAGGGTATACTCCGGCACACTATTCTATCATATTTCTCTTCTTGTTTTTTAAAGTTTTTATAATGTATACATGAAAGATTTATTTCTATGTTGCTACTGTTCTTAAAATGTCTTAATTGTTCATTACTTACAATTCGTTAATTTCCTTTCCTCACTGGGCCATTTTCTCTGTTGGAGCCCTTCGGTTTATAGAATCCTGCTTTTCCAAGTAGGGCCGTAGCTTAGTGAGTAATAATAATAATAATAATAATAATAATAATAATGATAATAATAATAAGAATAATGACTTGAAATTTTACCGTGAGGTGGGCCGGGTCTATCAGACCCAGGTCTACCTGAGCAGGGCAATTAATGCTCACATGCAATATTACCTTCCAATCTTTTTAGTGGGTTGAATAACCTTAATATTTCCTGATCCAAGCACAAAGGTAATTAGTGTGTTTCATATTTCCTCATATTGGCCCATATCCGTGACTCGTAAGTCACAATATGTATGAGAATGATTACGAGACAGGTACCTGTTTCGAAACATCCAGTCATTTACAGTGTACTTTTAACTTAAACCCGTAAAATTTTCTTCAGTTTCCTGCTTTCTTTCTTTTTCCTGTTTTAGTGTACAGTCTCTCAATATTGACGTCATAGTGCCACTGCGATGCCTCCCTGGTCCTGGTATCTGGTCAAATTGTCCATATTTTCAAATCCATTCATAAATCTATTTTATTATTCTGGAGGTTATTACCTGCCAATGTTCGTTTTTGTGTACAAAAACGACAATAACAAATGCAGCCGTTTGTAGTCCACTGCAGGACAAAGGCCTCAGACATTTCAATTGATGATTAGGGTTTGGCCAGTTTTCATCACCACGCTGGCCAGTGCTGTTTGATGATGGTGGAAGATTTTCGTTTAACTGATTACGGTAAACCAACGTAGTATGTGTTGCCTTGACTGGAACAGCTTTGCTAATGAAAATATGTAAACCCTTTCACTCAGAAAGGGTTTTTTGTACAGTTAGTTATAGAAAGAAATATGGATACAGATCAAATGATAGAAAATAAAGTATATCATAATTGCAGTCTCATCTCCTTTTCTTTTCTTTTTCATGTGAGATTGCCACCCAGCATAAAGGTGTCCATAGACGAAAAAAATAAAAGATTTGCTCAATAGGGAAATCCTTAGGCAGGACTGACAAGCTATTTAGCTTACCTGACGTCCGGTGAAAAATTTAGAAAGTTAGAAATTGCACAAAAACTCCGATCGTCTAGGGTACTTATTAAATTTTAGTCTTCCTTTTACACAAAATAGAATTGATGTAAAAGTATTGAGCAAAAATGTTGATAGTGTATGGGGCACTATAGTGACTGGCTTAATCTGAAATGACGGTAACAACGTGAGAAGGAGCTATTTCAGGATGAGTCTCTTCGGGATTCCCTTCTAATGATCAGTGGGGCGATCTCTTTATCTTTAGTACTCCATCGAGATGGGCAGTCATCAACGACCCTATTTTTAAAGGAATTTTGATTTTAATTTTACATTTCTTATTTGTGATATTGCTTAACTCATATTTTTGTAAGACGGTTACTCTGTATTTGTGTAGATAAAATTTTCTTCGACAGATATCTAGCCAGAGAAAAGCCTTAGCATGTTACCCAGCGTCAGAAATCTAACATAAGATAGCAGCAAGCCTGTGTGGTCTGTCTATGATAACAACAACTCTAAAGTTACCCCCAGCTAAGACTGCTTGTAACCGGAAATTTTCTTGTGCTCCCATTAGTGATTATTGGCTTTTGTTCACTCATTTGTGTCGTCTTAACAGTAGCTCGCTTGAGTGATGCTTGTTAATTATTTATAATTACAGTAGTTTACCAGATCTATCATGTCTAAATATTCAGATAGATATGCACGCGCTCACAAACAGATTTAACCCTTCCCACTTCTTCCCCCTTTTCTAACTACAACTCTCCGATTCGGCAATTTGTGGGAGAATGAGATTTCCGTGTGTACCTTTCGGATTATCCCCTCGCACGAGGGTATGACCACTCCTTCTCCCCCTGAGCGTGACTGGAAAGAAATTATATATATATATATATATATATATATATAAATATATATATATATATATATATATATATATATATATATATAATCAGACATTTTCTCTTTATTAAATCGGGGAGATGGGTTATATATCCACCCGTTGGTTGTTTGCTGCACTAAGTGGTGGCTCCTAAAAGAATGAGACAACATTCATTGCCGCATTCAACCTTTAAATGCAGAATTAAATATGATCCAGTGACATAAATTCTGAACACTGTACAACTTCCTCATTTCCGTACACAGAAGTCTCCATGCTAGTGTATCAAGCTACTACCTGCCTCTTTCTGGCATGATCTCTTTGTGCTTCATGGATACTGTGGAGCTTCAATGCCAACTGCTCTTCTGTTCCATCTAACAAGCCCTTTCGTTGTTTCTCTTCACTCATTCCTACCCCACAAGAGATCTTTGCATAATAACACATGTTATACCTACATTTCAAGAGATAATACTTGGTTTAATGTGCAGAAATTAAATATAGATTTTGCTAATTAATATTCAAATTATTCAAAACTTGATTGAAAGCTATTTTGTGGCCTCAGTAACCATGCGATGCATCACACACGTCATTCTTCTTTCTCACGGTCATCCCTATATCCCGAACTCTCAATAAGACGAAGTTACAATAAAATTATCTGAAATGTTTTTTAAGTACATGCATATCTCTCCTGTAGATTTCTCACCATTTCGAATTTTCGTACTAACAATTACTTTCAGCTTTCATATCATCCCCATGATAGTCTGTTCGATTAATAAATCCTTCAAACATCTATATTTCAGACTTTGAAGACACCACCAATATCCTTTGAATCGTTTACAGATTATTCCAGTCTTCTTGGTTTCAACGTTCTTGTTATTTACTTCTATCATCTTAACTTAACCTGTTAACATTTATTCCGAGGTATCTATGCAAGTAACATCGTTTATTCTTTTATCATCCTTACCAACACTGGTTCGTAGTAATGATGCAGCCTTCTTTCATGAATTCATGGCGAAATAGTACTCACGTTATATTGTGAAGATACAATTTCCATGGAAAATTACAAAAGATGTATGATTTCAACCAGCACATTGCTATTTTATTTTATTTTCACACGAATTCATATTGTTTTAGTGGAACATTAAACTTTTAAAACATTAATTCTCATCATAGGGGCCTTCCTATACGTTACAAAATCATTTATAGTGTTCCTCTGCCAACATCTCTTATTTTTACACTTATTTTCTGTTTAGTAATTGTCATGTGTTTCAAAGTAAGTTTTTAAAATTTTTATTCTTGTGGAAACTGATTCTGAATGATGCCATGATCTATCAGATCCCTAAATATATCCAAAAATCGTGTTTGTAAAGGGATGTTCAGGCAAAGACTTGTACGTAGTTTGTCTTGTCTCTGAGCAAGAAATGACGTGTCATCGACGATGCTTTCCACAGTTGGAACTCCCTCCTCCTCTGAGGCTAACAGAGGCACCACTAGGATAGCCATAATAGCACCGTAGAGGATTTTTTTCTTATACTCCTCGGCTAGTTCATGGAAACTGAAAGGAGTCACCTGCCCCGCTGCTTTCATAACTCTACTGAATGTTTGGAAGTAGATGTCAAGGAAGACCTTGTAGTTTGTTCTCCGAACAGGCCCTTCCAGGCAGCAGAAAAAGAAGCTAGAAAGATCAATCGCCAGGGAAGCATGGAGACACATCTGGAAATCCAGCACTACGACCTGGGAAACCTCTTTGTCTCCATTGTACCTAGAGGAGTAAAAGAGGTGTTTAATTATAGCATGTAGATAGATATATTGCAGACTTATATTCAATCACTTTCTATTAATCTGACTGCGGGCAATAGCTACTGCTAGTCCTGACACATGTAATATTTCACTTCTCTGAAGGAGAATCCAAGCGTTGAGTGTGGAAACAAAATAATTCCAAACATAGAAATCTGTGATTTATTGCCCATACAGCAATTATATATAGTTTTCAAGTTTATTGTTAAGCAATTAATATGGAAGGAAATATAAAACATCAATATCCAAATTTTCAAAGTGAAGATTACATGTATAAGAGGCCTTACCTCCACATAATCAGAAACAAATACAAATATTTCCTGGTCAGTGAAACTCGCCTAAAAAGGAAGTTGTTGATTGTGCAGTCTGCATGACAGAGGACATCAAAAGGCGGATTTTTCTCAGTTTGTCCCTGAATCATCTGCAGTATGTTAGCTTTTAGACCAGTTACCCACTTAGCAGCTGCTTCGTGCCCTCCAACCTTATGCAGAACAGAAGCTGCAATATCCAGGTGGCCTCTCATGTTCATGATAAACATCTCTTCGGCACCTTCCTTGTAATTCCACCATGTTTTCTTCAGGAAATCAAATTTTCTCTTTGACTCCTCCTGTCCGAGTCTCTTTTTAGTTAAAGCTGATGCTGCGTGGATTTTTGCAAGTTGTTCCAGGACAAGAGATGCATGGGCTACGTCCATCCCTTTCTTTCTGTCGATGTTCTGGAAACCACGAGTATTGAGGTCTTCCAGGATAATGATCTCTCGCCCCTCTTTCATAGCAGTGAAAATGCACCTTGGGATACTTAGCTGGGACTGGCCACTGGCTGATATTTCTTCGAGTAACAGAGGCTTCAGCATCTTATAAAAGCTTATCTCCTTATTGAAGAGCGTTGTGACATAGCTTGTGAAGGCTGAATTGAAACTGGGGTTGTGCTTAAGAATGTAAGTTTTCTCCAGGGGCTCATTGTTCTTCATGAAGTGGATCTTAAGCTTGATGACGATGCTGCCGAAATGGAGAACCTTGGCATTGTGTCGGCTGAAGCTCCATGATGTTAAAACAGTTCCTTTGCCATTAGATGCTTCCAGCACTGCTCTTACTTCCGATTCCATAATTATACAGTTGGTTTCACGTACTTCTGAAGTTGATTCTGGAACTTCTGAAATATGAAACAATTGTTGATTATATTTTTTTTTATCCGTTGAATTCATATTCATATTCATTAATTAGTGAATTGATACATTTGTAACGTCATGCCTTATGATATATGTTTTCTTTATGGAACAGTTATTGAATGCAAATTATAGAAGAGAAATAAATCTGATTGAATTAGCTGGTTACTGTGAGTGTTACTGTGTTTGTTATGAGGTTGAAGGCTGAAAACTCCGTTAATTAATTGGAATTGACTGATTAGAGGTGTGAGGGTGCTGTATGGTTATGCAGGTAAAGGCTATTAAGAACTGGCGAGATGAATGGTTTTCCTCTATAGGAAATATAGATGGAACTAAAAATTATAAGGAAACAGCATTACTTGATGTGATCAGAAATGTTTAATATAGGATTTTTATTAAAAAAATAAGATATATAATACATATTGAAAGATTAATGAGGGAATAGCAGTATACATTCAGACAGGGATGAGGGTTTGTGGACGAAATGTTTGCCATGGAATAGATACTTTAAAAGTTATGGGGCAAAGGGAAAAGTTGCATGTGGTTTACCTGGACCTATGCATTGGATTGACTGGAAGCCAGGGAAATAAAACAGTAGATGTTACTAGGGATGCTTGGAGAATGCAAATACAGATTTGTATTGGAATTTGGAATTGCATGTGATGAAAGATGGTAGGAGGAGATAAAAGTCGCCCACATAAATATGGTAGAGATGGGAGTAGTATTGTATATCCAAAAGGTTTTGAGGAGAATGTGGCAGTCAAAGTTTGAAATGTCTGAAGAGACTATTTATATATTTCTCATTTATGATTATGAATTGTTAATGTTTCATTCAATGGATGGAAAAAAGATTAAAGTTATGTTGATGAAAGTTTTTCGGTAAATCTAAAGTGAAAAAGACCGAATTCTTGAGAAATGTGGGGATATACAATATGTAAGGAGCGTTTAAAAGCTTTTATAGGAGAAGGGAGGGATCACATTTGATGTTTCGAATGTAGTATGATAGGTTGGTAAAAAACGTCTATACTTCAGAAGTGTTAGGATTGATGAGGTGTAGACCTAGAAATTGCCGGATATAGGGATGAAAAGATAATGGCAATAAAGGCCTTAGTGTTCAGGCAACACAGGTGGGCTATTGAAATAAGGCTTGTAGTAGCATATTGTAAACATCCCTGACTCGCACTCCGAGAGTCGAGGAGTACAAGTCCTTCTGAAGCAGGATCCAGTCTCAAGCCTGATAGTATACTGTAGTAATCGGTAGCGTTTCTAACCTTTTAATTCATGTAAGTTTGAGGTGTTTTGTTGTGCTCATATATCTATCTAGCTGATGAGGCATCAGCAGTCACTGCCTGGACCTCTCCTTATGTCTTATTTCTCTTCCTCTTATTTCGTTGAAGTTTTTATAGTTTATATATGAAATATTTTAATTGTTGTTACTGTTCTTAAATATTTTGTTTTAATTGTTAATTAATTCTCTTATTTCCTTGTTTCCTTTTCTCACTGAGCTATTTTCCATGTTGGAGCCCCTGGGCTTATAGCATCTTGCTTTTTCAACTAGGGTTGTAGCTTAGCAAGTGATAATAATAATAATAATAATAAAGAGGAGCTTGGATGCTGATCATATATATTATTATTATTATTATTATTATTATTATTATCATTAATTGCTAAGCTACAACCCTAGTTGGAAAAGCAGGATGCTTTAAGCGGTCTGCAAGACATTGTCCTGTCTTTGCCTTCTGCCGCTCATGAGTGACCGTTAAATCTTTCGAGGGTGCTGTGGGTTTGCGAGGATGCGAAATACTGCTAATGAGCCTCTTGATTAGGTGGGTAAATTAGATTATGTCGTGAAAGTTCATCCGAGTTTCTCTGTTAAGCATGAAAATGGCATTGACCGCTGTTTGGTCACCGTTAGTTTAAACGGACCATAGAAAAGTAGATGTTATATTATGTAGCATGATATACTCTGTAATTGCGTATCTTTGAATGTCCATGCGTATTTGCCGGATATGAATACTTTCCAGCTTTAGGGCAAGAATGGTATTAGTGGCATTGGAACAATAAGAAAAAATCTGAAGCAAGGAAGATCAGATACAGTCGTATTTGCTATATATGTATATATATATATATATATATATATATATATATATATATATATATATATATATATGCAGTATATATATATAAATTATATATATATATATATATATATATATATATATATATATATATATATATATATATGTGTGTGTGTGTGTATATATATATATATATATATATATATATATATATATATATATATATATATATATATATATATATATATATATATATATATATATATATACAGGGTGCGCCATAAGTAACGCCCTTTAAGTTGAAGAAAAGTAAAGCCTTATTAACCTTATTAATTACCCTGTATACACTCACTGAACGTACATAAAAGGATGAAAACGACATTGAGCACGTAGTACAAAGATTCAAGCAATACAACAGAGTATTGCGCATTCAAATATGTCAACCACACGAATAACAGGCATTGTTAAAGAAAGGATGCATATTGTATGCAAATTTGCTGTCACCTTGGTCTCTCGGTGGATTTTGTTTCAGCTAACTGCGTTCTTTGACTTCTGCAGTAAAAATCGTCATTTGAATGACAATTTTCAAAATTGTATTTGTTGAAAGTAATGATTTTTTTTTGGGGGGGGGAATTCATCTAATTTAACTTATTACATGAGGTTAATTTGAATTAATTTTGTTTCTATTATGATTAAACGTAATTTTACCAAGTTTTTGCCAGTTTGCTTAATCTCTAACCTGTCATGGTTGAATCCTTCCCAGCTTTCTCTCTCTCTCTCTCTCTCTCTCTCTCTCTCTCTCTCTCTCTCTCTCTCTCTCTCTTGTTGCTAGATTTGTTCAAGTTACTCCTTTTGTTGTATGTGAAAAGCAAGCGTTTCATGAATTATTTTTCCATCTCTCTCTCTCTCTCTCTCTCTCTCTCTCTCTCTCTCTCTCTCTCTCTCTCTCTCTCTCTCTCAACACATATATGTGTGATGCATTATTAACTGGAGATTTTTATGTTATATAAGACAGCCCATCCTATAATAATAATATATTTTTTTGTTATTTTCTACCTTAGCAATTGTCAACGTCTCTCTCTCTCTCTCTCTCTCTCTCTCTCTCTCTCTCTCTCTCTCTCTCTCTCTCTCTCTCAACACATAAATTTATGATGCATTATTAACTGGAGAATTTATGTTATATAAAACAGCCCATCCTATAATAATAATATATATATTTTTTATTTTCTACCTCAGCAATTGTCAAACTTCTGCTGTACAAGAGATATGAAATTTGTATGCTTTGATATTTTAGATTGGATTAAGAGACATTGATAAGCGGTTTTATTATTATTTTCATGTCCGTTTTAACCAAATTTTTCCTCCATTTCACAGCCTTGAATCCAAAATCTTGGCATCAGTCAATTTTGCACGTTGCACAAAACCGACATTGGCTTGAACATTGTTTTCTTTGCTTCAAGTAACTCTCTCTCTCTCTCTCTCTCTCTCTCTCTCTCTCTCTCTCTCTCTCTCTCTCTCTCTCTCTCTCTCTCTCTCTCTCTCTCTCTCTAATTTATTATTAGAATTTTCATATTTTCATCTCTTAAGCACTGCACAGTCACTTGTCAACTTTAAATGATTTAAACCTGATAGTATTTGTGATTTGACGCCTCAATGCTCCTCATCTTGACTCATAAATAAAAAGTTACACTTCATGTTTTCATGGATAAAAACGCACTTAGTTGTAAAAATGACTGACACAAATGCAATAGTTTTAGATTCAAAGGAGTGGCTGTTAAAATGCGAGTTTTACGCAACACTGGCCAGAATGAATTTGCTAAAACTTAACTTATAACTCTGTGTATGGCGTTAAGGATGTCACTTTAGATTTTAATTATGGGTTTAGACATAGCAAATATTGAGTTAGATTTAGGATAGAAACAAATAAGTTTCTATATAGGATGATACTAACTAGTTCATCGATAAGAGATAACGCTATTAGTTTAGATTTCGAAACTAAACTTCCGTCTTAATAACTTCAGTTTGTAGGTTTTCTTACCGCGATGCTAAAAGTGCCATTTTTTAGAGCCTATGTGTGGATACCTTGTTGCTGAACCAGTATTTGAGAAAATATCAATATTGGTCAGGGCTTCGAGCTTCTTTGGGCCCCAAAATATCCCCTAACGGGCACCCCCAGAAAATTTCACTCTTTTCTTTCAATTTATTACAATAATATTACAACTGAAGTAAATAATTCATAGTTTACACATTTAATCCTAAAAGAAAAAAAGTTTCATAGGTCCCTAGTCTTGGTGGGCCCCTAGGCTTCAATCATATGGATAATGCTGGCCTGGGTGGTTTATCATATCCAAGGTACTACATTATAGGTTTAGTTTTCATAGGTAATCTGTTAACCTTATGCTTGCAATTGCCCAAATATCGTGTCACTAGAAATAACGATAGCAGAGATTTCCATTTCAAGCTTGATTATTGTTAAGGTTATGGCTAATACTGGTAAATTTCGGGTCGTATTTCTGACATTGTACAATACCGGAGATTATATTGACGGGGTCATGGATTTAACTGCTAATTGTTTGTTAATAGACATGAATTCAGTGCCTGTAATCTATAGAGCAAATTATGAGATTAATAAAATTAAAGAATGGCACGTAATCAAAATTTGCTTTTATGGGAACATTTTTACTTTACAGTGAGTTTTCTATGTATAGAAAACCAAGTAATGTCAGAATACTCTCTTGATTGGAACACATTTACTTTAAAGGAGTGTCCCATCATGTATGAAAAACCAAGTAATGTCAGAATACTTATTTGATGGAAGCTTGTTTACTTTACACTGAGTGTCCCATCATGTATGAAAAAGTAAGTAATGTCAAAATACTTATTTGATGGAAGCTTGTTTACTTTACACTGAGTGTCCCATCATGTATAAAAATCCAAATAATGTAAGAATACGTTCTTGATGGGAACATATTTACTTTACAAGTAGTGTCTCATCATGTATGAAAAACCAAGTAATGTAAGAATATTTTCTTGATGGGAACATATTTACTTTACAAATAGTGTCTCATCATGTATGAAAATCCAAATAATGTAAGAATACTTTCTTGATGGGAATATATTTACTTTACAAGGAGTGTCCCTTCATGTATGAAAAACCAAGTAATGTAAGAATATTTTCTTGATGGGAACATATTTACTTTACAAGGAGTGACCCATCATGTATGAAAAACCATGTAATGCAAGAATATTTTCTTGATGGGAACATATTTACTTTACAAGGAGTGACCCATCATGTATGAAAAACTAAGTAATGTCAGAATACTTTCTTGATGGGGACATATTTACTTTACAAGGAGTGACCCATCATGCATGAAAAACCATGTAATGTAAGAATATTTTTTTGATGGGAACATATTTATTTTACAAGGAGTGACCCATCATGTATGAAAAAACAAGCAATGTAAGAATATTTTCTTGATGGGAAGAAATTTACTTTACACTGAGTGTCCCATCATGTATGGAAAAAACAAGTAATGTAAGAATATTTTCTTGATGGGAAGATATTTACTTTGCAAGGAGTGGCCCATCATGTATGAAAAACCAAGTAATGTAAAAATACTTTCTTGATGGGAACATATTTACTTTACAAGGAGTGTCCCATCATGTATGAAAAACCAAGTAATGTAAGAATACTTTCTTACCAGAGTATAAAACAGAAGAGAAGGAATCCTCGATCTCTTCCTGGGCTTGCTGTGCTTCGGCCATCTCTTGAAGACCAACTGACGATGCTGTAGTGCGTGACGGCTGCACAAATTTACCTGGCAGTATTCCTTTGCTCCTACGTCAACTATGACGTCCTTGTCTCTGATAGTGACGATAAGATCATGATGTTCGTTCAGCTTGTTCGAAAGCGTTTGTGGGATTTGTGTGTGTGTATGTACCTGTTTGAATATGTCTGCGTTGTGTGTGAGAGAGAGAGAGAGAGAGAGAGAGAGAGAGAGAGAGAGAGAGAGAGAGAGAGAGACATTCATATATATCTGTCGTATCTGTGTTTGTCAGAGAGAGAGAGAGAGAGAGAGACATTCATATATACCTGTCGTATCTGTGTTTGTCAGAGAGAGAGAGAGAGAGAGAGAGAGAGATCTGTTGTATCTGTGTGTATCAGAGAGAGAGAGAGAGAGAGAGAGAGAGAGAGAGAGAGAGAGAGAGAGAGAGAGATTCGTGGGTAAAAATTAAGAGTAGAATTTGTGTGTGGTTAAAAATTGTTTTCAGAAATGGTTTAATCCGATTCAGTTAAGCAATAAATCGTACATAAATGCGCTGAATAATTTTTTTTTTTTCCAAAAATTGCGCTTAACGTGGACCCATAAAATTTGTCGTGAACATTAGTTTCTTATCCAAAACCGTTTCCGTATCATAATATTAACAAGGCTACTTAATAACTAAGTTAAGAACATTGATTTCCTCTCGATGAAATTATTGCCTACATTTGAAAAGATTCTTCCCCTTTCACCTTTTTTCCCTCTTTTTTTTTTTGGGGGGGGGGGGCGCAACGATACTGACCATAACAGTTATGCGTATTGTAAAGTTAAAATTTACAAGTAATATCTTATATAAATTTATAACAAACCACCAGGGATTTGTTCCCCGATATTTAACGTCGGGGAAGTCATAAAATATTTCGAAAGACACAAGCTCAGAAATTCCTTATTGAAATTCCTTATTTTTTTTTTCACAATGCGCCATTGTGTATGATTTGTATTGAAAATATATCATACGCTTCAAACGTAAGCAAGATCTACACATAAGACATCTACCTGTTCTTCTGTTATAAACAATAGATATGTTCTTATTCATGTCTGAGGTTTGACCATTTCATCACCAAGCTGGCCTTTGCGGATTGGTGAAGGTGGAGACTTTAATCTAATCACTCACAGCAAACTAACCTAGTATGGGTGACAGTGACTATAGTCAATTTCTTTTAGCGATGCAGATTTGCACCGACTCGCAGCGGTGCCCTTTTAGCTCGGAAAAGTTTCCTGATCCCCGATTAGTTGGACGAGATCATTCTAACCAGTCAGCGATCAGGAAACTTTTCCGAGCTAAAAGGGCACCGCTGCGAGTCGGTGCAAATCTGCCTCGATAAAAGAAATGGACTATAGTACAGCTTTCTAATCATGGCGATACACAAACCCTTTCACCACGTTGAGATATCCCTACTCAGTGAAGATATATATATATATATATATATATATATATATATATATATATATATATATATATATATATATATATATATATATATATATATATATATATACATATATTATATATATATGTATGTATATATATATATATATATATATATATATATATATATATATATATATATATATATATATATATATATATATCCTAAGGTTATCTCGTAAGCTATATGTTTAAATTCGTTATGATCTTTTTTTTTTAGTAGTAACCAATTCTATTTTTCCTTTTAGACAAGTTATATAACTCCGTACTGGACGTCACTAGTTTTCTTTCCTTTGGAATTCTTCTGTGATTACTCTCGTGCTCCTGGCCGATGAAACAATTATCCTTTTCGGCTGTAGATGCTTATTCCCTTCACCAATGTATTAATGATTTTCTAGCTTTTTTTTTCAATAGGCTTGTCGTTTAATACGTTTTGTTTATTTATGAAATATCTATTTTGATGTTGTTACTGTTCTTAAAATATGTTATTTTACTTGTTTATTCCTTCTCATGTAGTTTATTTATATCATTATTTCCTTTTCTCACTAGATTATTTTACCCTGTTGGAGCCCTTGGCCTTATAGTATCATGCTTTTCCAACTATGTCTGTAGTTTAGCTAATGATAATATTAATAAAAATAATTATTTATTATGCCTATTGTGTAATGAATTTATTTAAAACTAAACTGCATTTTTCTCTTTCCTTATACTTCTTACACTCTTTCTTCAAAGACCAGTATCGTAGCTGTAACAATACTCAATTTCAAAATGTATGTATCTTTTTTTTCATCTTGTATCTTATTTAGGCTTGAAGCGTATTCGCAGAAGGTGACATTCGACATTGTATACAGGATAACAATAGTAAATGTTATGATTAATCGGGAATATATATATATATATATATATATATATATATATATATATATATATATATATATATATATATATATACACGCACACACACACATATATATATATGTGTGTGTGTGTGTGTGTGTGTGTATATATATTTATATTTTATACACAGTATATAAATTTGTGTTGATATACTGTATACTGTACCTATGCATTATCATATATATGGACACATATATATGCTTTATTTTTTATTTTCATGATACTATACTAAATTCCATGATATGTTGTTTATAGTTTTAATTTTTCTTTTCTCAAAAATACCAACAATAATTCCATGATATGTTGTTTGTAGTTTTAATTTTTCTTTTCTCAAAAATACCAACAATAATTCCATGATATGTTGTTTATAGTTTTAATTTTTCTTTTCTCAAAAATACCAACAATTAATTAATGTCATCTCAAGAGATAGCCATAGCTAGAATTAGTGCATAGTGCAATTTTTGGGGCATGAAGTTGAACCCTAACAAAACTTTAAGCGTGATTGTAAGTAGGTCGAGGACAATGGCTTTTCAACATGCAGCTCTTCGCATTGATATTTCTTTAACAATATATAACTTTAAAATTTTAGGTGTGATTTGTGATTGCAAAGTTACCTTTGAAAAATATATTCGGTCTTTTTCTTCTTCAATTGCTCAAAAATGTGTCATATTGAAAAATTCTCTTAATATATTTGGGGTTCAATGTATTCTGAAGAAATGTTTTGATTCTTTCATTATGCCTTTTTCGAGTATTGTTTTCCATTCTGGTCTTCGTCTGCTGAATTTTATCTTAATTTGTTGGACAGGAACTGACGGTCTATTAAATTCCTTATTCCTTATCTGAATATTAATCTTTGGCACCGTCATTCAGTTAATTCATTCTGCATGTTGCATAAGGTTTTTCTTGATTCTGAGCATCCATTGCATTTAGGTCTTCCTAGGCTATACCATCCTGTACGTGGTTTTAGATATGCAGTTTAATTCTAAGACATGCCTTCTCCATCATAAGGCGTAACACTACACAGTATACTAGAAGTTTTATTTCACCCAAGCTAGGACCAGGGGGTACCAGTCATTGGCTGCTGATGACTCAGCGAGTAGACCCAAAGGCTCTCCCAAACACCCCCATCTTCAGTTCACAAGGATGGCAGTTAATTCTAACAGTCATGCCTTCTTCATCATAAGGTGCAACACTACACAGTATACTTGAAGTTTTATTTCAGGTGTGACCAAGTTGCGGAATGATCTTGTTATTGCAGTTGAGTCAGTGGAACTTCAAAAGTTCAAACTTGCAGAAGATGTTTTTGTGTTGAACAGATTTACATAAGTCTCGTTATATACTTTCTATATGATAAGATTTATTTTGATATCATTACTGATCTTAACTGTTTTATATTTTTATTCATTATTGATCATTTATTTGCTATGCTCTTATTGCCTTTTTCACGGGGCTACTTTCCATGTTGCAGCACTATGTCTTGTAGCATTTTTCGGCCCAAAAATCGGCCAAAATTTTCGAAAAGATTTTCGGCCCGAAAATCGGCTGAAATTCTGCTCTTCCAACCAGGGCTGTAGTTTGTCCAGTAATAATAATAATAACAACAACAACAACAACAACAACAACATATCAAATCAAACACTCACGTGCTTCTTTTGCCACATTCTCTACTGAGGATCCACACCTGTTAGAAAAAAAAAAGAATAGAGAAATAAACAGACTTAATACCTGGGAAATACATTTCAGTACGTAGTTCATGATTGGCCATCGTGTGCCGAAACACCTACATGCGACAGACTTATTATCTTGCGCAAGTGTGACTAATCCCCCCGAGCGCGGCTGGGATTTCCCGAGGTCCAATGTTGCTATGGTGTTATTTTGTAAATGTTAATTTTTTGTCTTTTGTTTAGGTTTTTGGAAGGTTTAAGCAACTTTACTTTTTTGTAAGCATTTGTACGTAAGCAAACGCTTGTGATAGAATATGAACTAATGGTATATGCATGTATAATAGAAGATAAAACTAAAATAAAACAAACGCTATTACTTGAAAGCTTTGTCTAGGAAAGCGCAAGGTAGGAGAAGAAGACCGTGTAAAGATAATAGACAAGGAAGAACGAAAGTATTAGGCCAGAAAAAAAGAAAAGAAAAACGCAACATTGAAAAAAACTACAAGTAAAACTTTCATGCTTAAACTTTCTTCATAATGTACTATCACGTCAATTTAAATTCAAGAACGGAAAACGCAAGATAATGCACCGAATAGGATACTCACCCACTTATAAAAAGTATATAAAGTTCTACTTTAACAAAGAATTTCCATTGTAAACATGAGCGCCATCTATGTGTCTGGATGTCGTTTGTTGCAACCTTGTATCCAGTCGATGACCTTGTGCTTTCCACAGTATCTTTTTTTTTCTTTCTTTCTTTTTTTTTTCTTATTACCGACCTGGACTTATTGTATACCGTTTAGATATTCATTTCTTTGTGTTACAAAAGGATAGTGGTCTCTATTGTTCTTACCTCGAGCTGAAATTTAGTCGCAAGCAAACGAAAGTGTGGCAGTTGCCAGCGAGATATATTTTCTGTTTGTTGCTGTATTAAAAGATGCATTTATTCAATATTATTATTATTATTATTATTATTATTATTATTATTAGTATTATTATTGTTTTATTATTATTGTTGATGTTGATGTTGTTGTTAATATTATTATTATTTGCTTAGCTAAAACCCTAGTTGGAAAAGCAGTATGCTATAAGCCTAGGGACTCAATCAGGGAAAATAGCCCAGTGAGGAAAGGAAACATGGAAAAAATTATAATGTTTAGAATAATAAGAACATTAAATAAATATTTCCTACATAATTTTTAAATCTTTAACAAAACAAGCGGAAGAGAAATAAGATATAATAGTGTGCCCTAGTGTACCCTCAAGCAAGAAAACTCGATTGGGTCTGTATGTCTGTATGTCGTTCATGTTTGTGGTTGTCTAGTTCGCCTGAAATATTTTCAGGAAATACCAATACGTTGAACTGGTTCAGGAGAAATTACTGTGAAGATTTTTTAGTTTCTTTGTGTGGGGAAGTAGCATGGTGCGAAGAAAGAAGGAGGAAATAGGAAGAGACAGAAAGAGCAAGTAATGACGTTGATTTTTAGCCGGAAGTGACGTCACGGAAAAATGTCACTGTCCCGCTACTCAGTACGCCGTAACGCAACTATGTTTCCAATGCTTAGTTTGGTGGTTCTTGCGCTTAGGTAAACCTACGCAATTAGTTAATGGTCTTTGCGTAACATTGCGTAGTCATCACTGTTCTTAAAATTGTTTATACGAATTGTTCATTATACCTCTTCTGGGTTATTTTCTTTATTTCCTTTCCTCACTGGGCTATTTTTCTCTGTTCTTCTTCTTCTTCTTCTTCTTCTTATTATTATTATTATTATCATTATTATAAGCCCTTAGACTTACAGCATCCTGTTTTTTTCCAAATAAGGTTGTACCTTAGCTAGTAATAATAATAATAATAATAATAATAATAATAACGTAGTCAATATTAACTTATTTTTTTAATGCATTTATAACAGATAGCCTATCAGCGTATGTACCTGATTTTCTGTCGGTAAATACAAAGGAGATATATATATATATATATATATATATATATATATATATATATATATATATATATATATATATATTTAATTAACTTCAAAGATGTTTTAGTGTTTGTATGAACTGACGGACAGACAGAAAGTAACTAAAATACAGAACTTCATCCAGTGCCTTTGGGCTCAGATAGATGTGATACGAATAGCGGTAACAAAGTCGATGAAGAGGATAATAATTTGCTAGTCATCTCTCACTTTTTTCATATTCTAACTGGTGTACGCGACCCGTAAAAAATGAAGGTTAAATATTTAGATAGATATGCATACAAGAGGTTCAACCCTTTCTTAACTATCTCTCAGTGTTCCCCCTCTCATCTGGGTATGACTATTTCTCAGCCCTTTCCGAGGGACGGGGGAGAGACCGAGTAATGTTTGTTTGGCAATGGCGTTCTACGCGACAGGAAATATATGTGTATATATATATATATATATATATATATATATATATATATATATATATATATATATATATATGTGTGTGTGTGTGTGTGTGTGTGTGTATGTATATATATATAGGCCTATATGTATATATATGTATATACATGTATATATATATATATATATATATATATATATATATATATATATATATATATATATATATATATATATATATACTGTATATTAATAGCCCCAATTGCTCTTTGTCAGTGTTACTTTTATTTGGATCGTATTGTCAGACTGGGTGCAAGTTGTATTCATTTCGTTTCCTTATTGGTCTGCTAAATCGGGTATTTCGGAATAACCAAAGTTAAAAAAGAATTGGTGACTTTCATGAATACTTAGAAATAAAAAAAATTCACTTTTTTTTTCCAAGTAGGTCGAATCTCAAAAAATACATAACTTGTAAATATTTAGTGACAGAATACTGTTGCTTTTGTGAGCTACATTAGCATAGAATTGTCTCAAGTTACACAGTTGAGAACAAACTGCTGGAAAGTCACAAAATTGCAAAACTGAATGTGAGGTGACGATGGTATAGTCCCAAGATGTATTCAAGTGTCAAAAGAAGAATAAAAGGAGAGAGAGAGAGAGAGAGAGAGAGAGAGAGAGAGAGAGAGAGAGAGAGAGAGAGAGAGAGAGAGAGAGAGAGGACGACTTACGCTTGAGACTGAGTACGAGAAAGATACTGGCTTGTCTAACGTCAACAATAGAATAATCGTACTGATTGATTTTATCAAAGGCTGAATGCTATTGAGACAACTTACAAGGATTAAAACTGTTAGCCTACTATTTTTAATAAAGACCACAAAATTGCTATTCTTGATTCGAGACCACACACTTCAATTCTTGATCAGAGATTACAAACTTAACATTCTTGATTAGATACCACAAACTTAAAATTCTTGATTGGACAACACAAACTTACCATTCTTGATTAGACACCACAAACTTACCATTCTTGATTAGACACCACAAACTTAACATTCTTGATTAGATACCACAAGCTTAATATTCTTGATTGGGTAACACAAGCTTACCATTCTTGATTAGACACCACAAACTTAACATTCTTGATTAGACACCACAAACTTACCATTCTTGATTAGATACCACAAACTTAAAATTCTTGATTGGACAACACAAACTTACCATTCTTGATTAGACCCCACAAACTTACCTTTCTTGATTAGACACCACAAACTTACCATTCTTGATTAGATACCACAAACTTAACATTCTTGATTAGATACCACAAGCTTAATATTCTTGATTGGACAACGCAAACTTACCATTCTTGATTAGACCCCACAAACTTACCTTTCTTGATTAGACACCACAAACTTACCATTCTTGATTAGATACCACAAACTTAACATTCTTGATTAGATACCACAAGCTTAATATTCTTGATTGGACACCACAAACTTACCATTCTTGATTAGACCCCACAAACTTAATATTCTTGATTGGACAACACAAACTTACCATTCTTGACTAGACACCACAAACTTAATATTCTTGATTGGACAACACAAACTTACCATTCTTGACTAGACACCACAAACTTAATATTCTTGATTGGACAACACAAACTTACCATTCTTGATTAGACACCACAAACTTAATATTCTTGATTGGACAACACAAACTTACCATTCTTGACTAGACACCACAAACTTAATATTCTTGATTGGACAACACAAACTTACCATTCTTGATTAGATACGAAAAACTTAATATTCTTGATTGGACAACGCAAACTTACCATTCTTGACTAGACACCACAAACTTAATATTCTTGATTGGACAACACAAACTTACCATTCTTGATTAGATACGAAAAACTTAATATTCTTGATTGGACAACGCAAACTTACCATTCTTGACTAGACACCACAAACTTAATATTCTTGATTGGACAACACAAACTTACCATTCTTGACTAGACCCCACAAACTTAACACTCTTGATTAGACATCACAAACTTAGCAGTCTTGATTAGAGACCACACAGTACTCGGGAACATCTTCAGGTAATTCAGGGTATTACCTAAAAATTACCCAATCCCGTTTAAGACTTAAGACTTTTAACGTGATGAGTGTTTTCCCTTACTCGCCCTTTGGCACTGAATGGCCTTTACAGAAGCAGTGACGAGTCATATTAAAGTTGAATCAAATAGCAAGTGATGATATTCTTAGGGGCCACCCCCCTTGCACGTTGAAGTATTCCATTAGCGAGGCAACTTATGCATTCTCTTGACGGTAAGATTATGGACATTGTTTACGTCTGGCTTTTATGGGAGTGCTTAGTGGCGTAGGGCGATCAAGCGATGAATCGTCAGTTTGTTCAGCAGATAAGCTTTTTTTGCCGACGGGATTTTCAATACTAGGTCTAAAAAATAAAGTCATATGATGGACGTTAATTCCTTGGGTATTTAGAATGGCGTGGTGTTTAGAGGCTTGTTTGTCACCCCCCCCCCCCCGAAAAAAAAAAGAGCAACTGGATCCACCCTTATTATCTACTTACTATTGTATTTTATTTTCAAAACGCATTTTACCGTCTTCAATTTTCTCACTTAATTTCTCCCATCGCCTACCTAATCTATCCCAGCCTCAAGATCGACAGAAAATTCTGTTCTGTAGATCTTGCCCATCCTACATTCAGTTCGTCAACAGTCGCAATAAGTACAGCTTCCTCAAGTGCGCCAGAATTAATAGCACGTGGAAGTCCGCCACTGTTTTTGAGCTGTCACCCTGTGGAAGTCCCTCACTGTTTTTGAGCTGTCACCCTGTGGAAGTCCCTCACTGTTTTTGAGCTGTCACCCTGTGGAAGTCCCTCACTGTTTTTGAGCTGTCACCCTGTGGAAGTCCCTCACTGTTTTTGAGCTGTCACCCTGTGGAAGTCCCTCACTGTTTTTGAGCTGTCACCCTGTGGAAGTCCCTCACTGTTTTTGAGCTGTCACCCTGTGGAAGTCCCTCACTGTTTTTGAGCTGTCACCCTGTGGAAGTCCCTCACTGTTTTTGAGCTGTCACCCTGTGGAAGTCCCTCACTGTTTTTGAGCTGTCACCCTGTGGAAGTCCCTCACTGTTTTTGAGCTGTCACCCTGTGGAAGTCCCTCACTGTTTTTGAGCTGTCACCCTGTGGAAGTCCCTCACTGTTTTTGAGCTGTCACCCTGTGGAAGTCCCTCACTGATTTTGAGCTGTCACCCTGTGGAAGTCCCTCACTGTTTTTGAGCTGTCACCCTGTGGAAGTCCCTCACTGTTTTTGAGCTGTCACCCTGTGGAAGTCCCTCACTGTTTTTGAGCTGTCACCCTGTGGAAGTCCCTCACTGTTTTTGAGCTGTCACCCTGTGGAAGTCCCTCACTGTTTTTGAGCTGTCACCCTGTGGAAGTCCCTCACTGTTTTTGAGCTGTCACCCTGTGGAAGTCCCTCACTGTTTTTGAGCTGTCACCCTGTGGAAGTCCCTCACTGTTTTTGAGCTGTCACCCTGTGGAAGTCCCTCACTGTTTTTGAGCTGTCACCCTGTGGAAGTCCCTCACTGTTTTTGAGCTGTCACCCTGTGGAAGTCCCTCACTGTTTTTGAGCTGTCACCCTGTGGAAGTCCCTCACTGTTTTTGAGCTGTCACCCTGTGGAAGTCCCTCACTGTTTTTGAGCTGTCACCCTGTGGAAGTCCCTCACTGTTTTTGAGCTGTCACCCTGTGGAAGTCCCTCACTGTTTTTGAGCTGTCACCCTGTGGAAGTCCCTCACTGTTTTTGAGCTGTCACCCTGTGGAAGTCCCTCACTGTTTTTGAGCTGTCACCCTGTGGAAGTCCCTCACTGTTTTTGAGCTGTCACCCTGTGGAAGTCCCTCACTGTTTTTGAGCTGTCACCCTGTGGAAGTCCCTCACTGTTTTTGAGCTGTCACCCTGTGGAAGTCCCTCACTGTTTTTGAGCTGTCACCCTGTGGAAGTCCCTCACTGTTTTTGAGCTGTCACCCTGTGGAAGTCCCTCACTGTTTTTGAGCTGTCACCCTGTGGAAGTCCCTCACTGTTTTTGAGCTGTCACCCTGTGGAAGTCCCTCACTGTTTTTGAGCTGTCACCCTGTGGAAGTCCCTCACTGTTTTTGAGCTGTCACCCTGTGGAAGTCCCTCACTGTTTTTGAGCTGTCACCCTGTGGAAGTCCCTCACTGTTTTTGAGCTGTCACCCTGTGGAAGTCCCTCACTGTTTTTGAGCTGTCACCCTTTGGAAGTCCCTCACTGTTTTTGAGCTGTCACCCTTTGGAAGTCCCTCACTGTTTTTGAGCTGTCACCCTGTGGAAGTCCCTCACTGTTTTTGAGCTGTCACCCTTTGGAAGTCCCTCACTGTTTTTGAGCTGTCACCCTGTGGAAGTCCCTCACTGTTTTTGAGCTGTCACCCTGTGGAAGTCCCTCACTGTTTTTGAGCTGTCACCCTTTGGAAGTCCCTCACTGTTTTTGAGCTGTCACCCTGTGGAAGTCCCTCACTGTTTTTGAGCTGTCACCCTTTGGAAGTCCCTCACTGTTTTTGAGCTGTCACCCTGTGGAAGTCCCTCACTGTTTTTGAGCTGTCACCCTTTGGAAGTCCCTCACTGTTTTTGAGCTGTCACCCTTTGGAAGTCCCTCACTGTTTTTGAGCTGTCACCCTTTGGAAGTCCCTCACTGTTTTTGAGCTGTCACCCTGTGGAAGTCCCTCACTGTTTTTGAGCTGTCACCCTTTGGAAGTCCCTCACTGTTTTTGAGCTGTCACCCTGTGGAAGTCCCTCACTGTTTTTGAGCTGTCACCCTGTGGAAGTCCCTCACTGTTTTTGAGCTGTCACCCTGTGGAAGTCCCTCACTGTTTTTGAGCTGTCACCCTTTGGAAGTCCCTCACTGTTTTTGAGTTGTCACCCTGTGGAAGTCCCTCACTGTTTTTGAGCTGTCACCCTGTGGAAGTCCCTCACTGTTTTTGAGCTGTCACCCTGTGGAAGTCCCTCACTGTTTTTGAGCTGTCACCCTGTGGAAGTCCCTCACTGTTTTTGAGCTGTCACCCTGTGGAAGTCCCTCACTGTTTTTGAGCTGTCACCCTTTGGAAGTCCCTCACTGTTTTTGAGCTGTCACCCTTTGGAAGTCCCTCACTGTTTTTGAGCTGTCACCCTGTGGAAGTCCCTCACTGTTTTTGAGCTGTCACCCTTTGGAAGTCCCTCACTGTTTTTGAGCTGTCACCCTGTGGAAGTCCCTCACTGTTTTTGAGCTGTCACCCTTTGGAAGTCCCTCACTGTTTTTGAGCTGTCACCCTTTGGAAGTCCCTCACTGTTTTTGAGCTGTCACCCTTTGGAAGTTCCTCACTGTTTTTGAGCTGTCACCCTGTGGAAGTCCCTCACTGTTTTTGAGCTGTCACCCTGTGGAAGTCCCTCACTGTTTTTGAGCTGTCACCCTGTGGAAGTCCCTCACTGTTTTTGAGCTGTCACCCTTTGGAAGTCCCTCACTGTTTTTGAGCTGTCACCCTTTGGAAGTCCCTCACTGTTTTTGAGCTGTCACCCTTTGGAAGTCCCTCACTGTTTTTGAGCAGTCACCGTGTCCCCACTTCCTCCTAATCATACCTAATGGGTACTTTTAACGGCCATTTAATCTCGCTTCAGAGATTGGTTCTTGGAATCAAGTTAGATTGCGATTAGAGTAGAAATCCCCGGTTGGTTTACGGAAGGTGACCGCGACGTTCAGAATCTTGTTTCCAGAGGGACTTCGCTGAAGCTTTTATTCTTATTGATTAATTTTTTTTTCTGGTTTTCCGTCTGTTTATTTACTTCTCGGTTATTTATAATCAATTTTGTTTCAGAAAATGTATCCAGTTATTTGTTATTTATATTTCTATATTTGTTTTATGTTTTCTTTATTTTTCTTTAAATAGCTCACTTCAAATTAATGTTCTAATATATATATATATATATATAGATATATATATATATATATATATATATATATATATATATATATATATATATTATATATATATATGTATATATATACATTTATATATTTATATATTTATATATATATATATATATATATATATATATATATATATATATATATATATATATATTCATGTCCGTAGAAGAGGACTAACGTTTTAATTTTGCTTTAACAAACGAATTCATAATTCTTTTTCAATCTTTTAACCGATAAATTTTGAATGCATTAGATATGCAAAATGAATTATAGCAACCTTCAATTTTCTAATTCTATATTGAAATTCATACACAGGAGTTATCTCTTAAAACCGAAAAGTAAACCAGTGGTGACTCGAATCCTTAGAGCAACCGCGGTCTTCACTTAAACCCTCCCAAAATGCTGCTTCCAAGGTTGCAAATGACAATTGTCATTTGCATTTTGTCTCATCTGGCGTTCACCAAACCCAATACTAAGCAGAATCATGATCGTCTAACTTTATGATTCGTCGACTTTTAATCAGACATAGAATAAATGTCTGGGTTTGTGTGAATCAGGGTTGCCAGGTTTTCTAAGTGAGAAAAGGCCAACTTCGAATCAACAGAAGCTTTAAAAGGCCAACCCATTAGTAAAAATAGCCAAAAATATAACATTTAAGGCCAAACTTCCTTTTTATGATATTTATAACGGCCAAACAGTTTTTTAAAAAGGCCAAATTTGAAGTGTTTGGCCTAAAAAAGGCCAACCTGGCAACCCTGGTGTGAATATAGAACCAGTTATCTAGAAAATATAGAACTCTTAATCATATTGATAAAATTTAATGTTTTTGTTTTGTGTGAATATAGAACCAGTTACCTAGAAAATACAAAACTCTTAATCCTATTTATAAATTTAATGTTTTTTGTTTGTGTGAATATAGAACCGATTGCCCATACAGGACCCGTAATCAGATTTATAGTTAATTACCTAGAAAATACTGGAGTTTTAATCAGATTGATAGAATAAATAGGTTTGTGTGAATATAGAACCAATTCTTACCTAGAGAATGAAGGACTCTTAATCAGATTTATAGAATAAATGTTCGTTTTATGTCAATATAGAACCAAATCCCTATAGAATACAGGAATCTTAATCAGATTTATAAAATAATGTTGCTGGCCTTTGTGAATATAGAACCAATTACCTAGAAAATACTTTCGAAAAAACATGGAGGGACATTGTAGATTTGATAGGTTAAAGAAAACGGGAAAAAAAAACTGGAAAATAAAGTTGAAGACGTAACCCATACAACTTTTAGTTTTATGTTCAGGATTGAAGTTCTTAGGAATCATATCGAAATGAAAGTTGTGGTTTCTTAGGCGCACTCATCACCGTGTGCTTAGCTGCAGAATAATTATTATCTTGGTAATGTTTATGAAAACAATAAGAGTATGAAACAGTTTTCATACACTCGCAATTACAGACGTCCTTTTTTAGTTGCTCTGAAGCAGTACAATTCTTGAAAAAAAACTACGTAAGAGAAATAACAACGAAACCTTCAAGATGAGGCAGTTTTAACTGAAATGAAACTCACATAAGTCTGCTCTGAAAATATTTATTTGCCCAAAGTTTGTACTTCAGAAGATTCTTCGGTTTATCTTTATTGGTAAAGATCATTCCATTATTTGGCCACAACTGTAACAAAGCTCATAGAAAACAACTGTAACAAAGCTCATAGAAAACAACTGTAACAAAGCTTATAGAAAGCAACTGTAACCAAGGTTATGGAAAACAATTGCAACAAAGCATTTAAAAACAGTGTGGTATGGAACGTCATTAAAGTAAAGGCAATACTTAGAATCAGCTGTACGTCAATGACCACGTGATAAATCATATGTTCTTGGAAGATGTGAATGCGAATGATGATTAGAATTATCAAAATTTTCAAGACGTGCGTAGGGCGAGTTAATGGATAAGTAGTGCTAATGGTTAATATCAAGATATAGAATGTAAAATTTGATGGAAGTTAAGTTTTAATCTAATAATTGTAGACGCAAAACGGCTGCTGAAGACCAAACCGGGGAACAATATTCAAATGAAAACAGGAATAAAGGTGTTCAGACATTTTCCAAGGATACACAACAACAACAAATGCAGCTGTTTCTTGTCCACTGTTGGACAAAAGCCTCAAATATTTATTTATTAATGTATGTGGTTTGGTCAATTTCATCACCAGGCTGGCCGCAGTGGCCTGGATTGATGATAGTGTTAGATTTTTGTCTGATCGCTCACAGCAAACCAACCTAGTAAGGGTGGCCCTGACTAGTATAGCTTTGCTAATCATGGCGATACACAAACCCTTTCACCACGCTAAGTTATCCCCCACTTAGAATGTAATTTTGATAAACTTTTTTATAGAGACAATTTCTTTTGTATTGTAGAACAGAGCCCAGATACGCCTTGCGAAGAGAATGGAAGACAATAAGTTGATGGAAGAGACGAAAGTAGGTGTATTTTGAATAAGGTTGAAGAGAAAACTAAGAACGTGAAGCTTGCTTGATAGGTTGGAATACTGGAACAAGGGCATACAAAGCAAGTGTTTTATATAAATGTAGGCGAATGGTGTAATGTCTGTAGTGGGGCTAATGCAATGCTAATGAGACATATGATAGGTATGTAAAGTTCTTGACATTGTGGTACAGTATTTGTATATGTATTTATTATATATGTACTGTTTATGTGTGTGTATATATATATATATATATATATATATATATATATATATATATATATATATATATATATATTTATATTTGTATGTGTGTGTTTGTATATATATATATATATATATATATATATATATATATATATATATATATATATATATATGTATATATATATATATATATATATATATATATATATATATATATATATATATATGTATGTATATAATATATATATATATATATATATATATATATATATATATATATATATATATATATCCTTATTTGAAGCCAAATACCATATACCCTACATACATACATTATATGCGACAGTATTTTTTTCTAATTTTTATCTTTTATTAATTCGCTGTTGTACTTGTTAAATATTTTCTAGACCATTTTAACGTTACGGTCGCCTGATCAGACTTGCCACACCCACACATTTAACCGGAATAAAATGCACAAGAAATATGAGTCTCTCCAGGAAAATAAACATTATTAACAAGTTGTCAAGGTCCTCAGAAATGTTTTTGTTTAGATCAAGTAGTCTTTTATTTTGTATTATTATACGCGACCCGTCAAAAATGACGGTTATATATTTAGATATATATAAACACACACACACAGATTCATCCCTTCCCACTCTCTCCCCATTAACGAACTACAACCCCACTCACTAGGGTATGACTAATCCCTCTCCCATCTACCCGATGGACGGGGAGAGACCAGTAGTTATACGTCTTGTTGATGAGCGTGACCGAAATGTGTGTGTATATATATATATATATATATATATATATATATATATATATATATATATATATATATATAATATATATATATATATTATATATATATTTATATATATATACATATATGTATATATATGTATGTATATATATATATATATATATATATATATATATATATATGTATATATGTGTGTATATATATATGTATATATATATATATATATGTATATATATAACCAGAAACTTGCTCTTTATTATATAGTTGATATTCTTCAGTTTTCATAAATCATCACCTCTCTTAGTTTAAAGATTTTACAGAAATTACTATAAAGTAAGGTTGCTTTTCATTTCGAGTCTATAGGAATTTTTTCTCCCTATTAGAATAATAAACGAATTATCGAATAGAAAGAGTGACAGAGAAAGCGAGAAAGTCAGTTGGGAAACCTTTTATGCAGTACACGTTACTTCAGCTACTCGCAGTTTCTCAAGGTGAGCATGTAGAAGCGTCACTGGTCTGTTTACATCCTGTGGAATGAGTAATGTTCTATTTTAAACAGTAAAATTATGTTGAATGTGAAAGAAAAAAAAATTCAGGAAGAATTGCTGCGAATAATTGGTATTCTAGATGACGGTGATTATTTACGTATGATGAAATTGTGATTTTGCTTAATACATTGCTCATGTAGTTATAAACTTTCAGTTCACATCTATATATATATATATATATATATATATATATATGTATATATATATATATATATATATATATATATATATATATATATATATTTATATATACATATATACATACATACATATACAGTTATATATATATATATATATATATATATATATATATATATATATATATATATTATATATATATACACATATATATATATATGTATATATATATATATATATATATATATATATATATATATATATATATATATATATACGAGTATATACATATATATGTATATGTATATAGATATATAACTGTATATGTATTTATGTATATATGTATATATACTTCATATATATATATTATATATATATATATATACACAAATTTCTTTATCTCTTCGATTATTCTTCTCTTCCATTTATTTTATAGTTACAAAAGTTTCTGCCATATATTCATTAGATATTAGCACCGTAAGAATTAAATTAATTTCAATCTCTATGTATTTTCAATGTAGACAGATTTGAACCTTTGCTGACAGTCTGTACTATGAGAGAGATCCCATGCTTGAATCCTTGGTCGAAAGAATATCTTTACACCAAGCTTAAAGCCAGCTTAGAGGAAAAAAGAAACAATGGGAATAACAAAATATTCGTTCCTGAATGGCATTGAATTAACAGGTTGCATAATACATGTAATTTGTCTTACCTAATTATTCATAACTCAATAAGTACTCGTAAGATAACATTTCCATGTTTGTGGTTGTTTTGGTCTTCCCTTGTGCGCTCAGGTATTTTAGTCTTTCCTTTAAAGGTCACTCATGCATGACAGAGGCAAGGGACAGTCACAATGCCCTAGAGACTGACCATATATGCTTGTAGAGCAGCGCCCAAATCCCTCTCCATCAAGCTAGGACCAGGGAGGGCCAGGCAATGGCTGCTGATGACTCAGCAGGTAGACCTATATGCTTCCCCAAAACTCCCTTCCCTAGCTTGCAAGGATGGTGAGGTTACAGATACTACAAGAAATTATCGAGCTTGAGCGGGTCTCGAACCGTCTCGAACCCCCATCCAGCAGGTCGCTAAGCATGGACCTCATATGCTTCCCCAAACTCCCCTTCCCTAGCTTGCAAGGATGGTGAGGTTACAGATACTACAAGAAATTATCGAGCTTGAGCGGGTCTCGAACCGTCTCGAACCCCCATCCAGCAGGTCGCTAAGCATGGACCTCATATGCTTCCCCAAACTCCCCTTCCCTAGCTTGCAAGGATGGTGAGGTTACAGATACTACAAGAAATTATCGAGCTTGAGCGGGTCTCGAACCGTCTCGAACCCCCATCCAGCAGGTCGCTAAGCATGGACCTCATATGCTTCCCCAAACTCCCCTTCCCTAGCTTGCAAGGATGGTGAAGTTACAGATACTACAAGAAATTATCGAGCTTGAGCGGGTCTCGAACCGTCTCGAACCCCCATCCAGCAGGTCGCTAAGCATGGACCTCATATGCTTCCCCAAACTCCCCTTCCCTAGCTTGCAAGGATGGTGAGGTTACAGATACTACAAGAAATTATCGAGCTTGAGCGGGTCTCGAACCGTCTCGAACCCCCATCCAGCAGGTTGCTAAGCATGGACCTCATATGCTTCCCCAAACTCCCCTTCCCTAGCTTGCAAGGATGGTGAGGTTACAGATACTACAAGAAATTATCGAGCTTGAGCGGGTCTCGAACCGTCTCGAACCCCCATCCAGCAGGTTGCTAAGCATGGACCTCATATGCTTCCCCAAACTCCCCTTCCCTAGCTTGCAAGGATGGTGAGGTTACAGATACTACAAGAAATTATCGAGATGGTGAGGTTACAGATACTACAAGAAATTATCGAGCTTGAGCGGGTCTCGAACCGTCTCGAACCCCCATCCAGCAGGTCGCTAAGCATGGACCTCATATGCTTCCCCAAACTCCCCTTCCCTAGCTTGCAAGGATGGTGAAGTTACAGATACTACAAGAAATTATCGAGCTTGAGCGGGTCTCGAACCGTCTCGAACTCCCTTCCAGCATATCGCTAAGCATGGACCTAATATGCTTCCTCAAAAGCCCCTTCCCTAGCTCGCAATGGTGGTGAGGTTACAGATACTACAAGAAATTATCGAGCTTGAGCGGGTCGCGAACCGTCTCGAACCCCCATCCAGCAGATCGCTAAGCATGGACCTGTTCAAAAGGCTACCACAACCCTTTAAGGAGTTTGATTTATTCGATAGGTTTAGTTGTATTTATTCAAGTAGGATCAGTTCAATCTTCTATAAAGAATGTATAGGCTCTCTCTGTCCAGTTTAGCATATGCCGATTTTTAGTCCACTCTTGGGTAAAGAAAGTTATCCTGTATTTTCTTTCGTAAATAATATAAATGTATTGATTTTTTACTTGATATGAGTTACTGGATGTTGTTCAATTGTTATAAAAATTACATGTTTTGATTTCATTTTGTTTAGGACTTCTTATGTAAATAAGAATATATTTATTTATTTTTTCGTTCTAGTTTGGAACTGTATCTAAATTTGGTGTGTATAACATATTTGAATCATTTAAATAAAAAACATTTAAGAAATATTAAAGATTTATTCCAAAAATTAATCTTCAGTGTGAATAAATAAGTCCACATTATTATTATTATTATTATTATTATTATTATTATTATTATTATTATTATTAGCCAAGCTACAGTGGTAGTTGGAAAAGCAGGATGCTATAAGCCCAAGGGCTCCAACAGGTAAAAATACCCCAGTGAGGAAAGGAAATATATAAACTACATGAAAAGTAATGAATAATTAATATGAAATATTTCAAGATCAGTAACAACGTTAAAATAGATCTGTCATACACACATACACATACATACATACATATATATATATATATATATATATATATATATATATATATATATATATATATATGTATGTATGTATATATTTATATATATGTATATGTATATATATATATATTTATATATATATGTATGTATATATTTATATATATATATATATATATATATATATATATATATATATATATATATATATATATATATATATATATACATACTGGGAAGAGAGACTAATGTCAGCCTGTTCAACATAAAAACATTCGCTGCAAGTGTGAACTTCTGAAGTCGAGTCGTGCTCTCCATGTTAACCTAACCGGCATAACATTCGGAATCTGAAATAGCAACACCTGTATCGATGGCATGAACCGCTTTTGTGCAGAAACTGTAGAGAGCAGAACATGACAGCTAGTTTATATCAAGTACATCATTCTTTATTCCTTCAATTCGAAAGAAGTTTTATTCCAGCTGTTACCAAGTTGTGGAATGATCTTCCTAATCGGGTAGTTGAATCAGTAGAACTTCAAAAGTTCAAAGTTGGAGCAAATGTTTTGTATGTTGACCAGGCTGACATGAGTCTTTTTATAGTTTATATATGAAAGATCTGTTTTTGATTTTGTTAATAGTTTATATAGGACATATCTGTTTTGACGTTGTTACTGTTTTTAGAATGATTTATTGTTAATTTATTCTCATCATTTATTTATTTCCTTATTTCCTATCCTCACTGGGCTATTTTTCCCTATTGGAGCCCTCGGTCTTATACCATCTTGCTTTTCCAACTAGGGTTGTAGCTTGGCTAGTAATAATAATCATAAAATGTCGTCTGCGATACCTCTCCACAATAGATCCCTCTCTGATCACGGCTCATTTTTTCTTTGCCCACAGAATAGTCTGCCATATTCATTGCACATTCTTCTCTTTCCTCATACACCTGACAACACTAAGATAACCGAAAAGATAACTCCAAGGGTTAAGTACTGTACAGTAAATGTTCAGTGGGTAGGCCTACTATCCATTTGGTAAAGCTTTGTAGAAGAAATCTTTTCTAGGAGAAAGAAACTCCAAAATCACACCTTTGTTCTCAAGTACTAGGTAGTGCCATACCTTCTGTACCATGGTCTTCCACTGTCTTGTGTTAAGTTTTGCTTGAGGGTAAATTCAGGCACGCTATTGTTTCCATATTTCCTCTCCTCACAACTATTTTCCATGTTGAAGCCCTTAGGCTTAGAGCATCCTGATTTTGCAACTAGGTTTATATCTTAGATATTAATAATGATAATATTATGTCGATTGTGACACTTTCGTTACATAAGTTAATGGTAGATATAAGGTATGTACATTTTCAAAATCCACCTATCGATATGAAAAAAGGATTATGGAAAAGTGCTCGATGATATTGTGAAAACTTTATTTATTCGTAACACAAACCGTCGCTATACCAAGCAAACAATAAGCATTGTGTACTCTGGAAGGCTTTTGTTGTCAAGAAGTAATGCCATTGTTTGTCTGTGGGTTTAAATCTTCGACGCTCCAACCAGCGCTTAGTTGAATATCTGTTCAAGAGAATCAAGACCACATTATTCAAATCGGCATTTTAAGAATATTAACAAAATAGGCAAAACTAATATGCAAACTGTAAATTTTTGTCTGCATCGTGATTGTGAACTACATACAGTTGAGCCCCTCTTCTAGGAGAAGGACACTCCAAAATCAAACCAGTGTTCTCTAGTCTTGGGTAGTGCCATAGCTTCTGTACCATGGTCTTCCACTGTCTTGGGTTAGTGTTCTCTTGCTTGAGGGTACACTTGGGCACACTATTCTATCTTATTTCTCTTCCTATATAGTTTATATAGTAACTATTTTAATATTTTTACTGTTCTTAAAATAGTTTATTTTTCCTTGTTTCCTTTCCTCACTGGGCTATTTTCCCTGTTAAGGCCCCTGGGCTTATAGCATCCTGCTTTTCCTACAAATGTTGTTGCTTAGCAATTGATAATAATAATAATAATAATAATAATCTGAACGAACGAACGAACTACAGACATTCGTTGGGGATAAATGGTGTTACAAAAGCTAATGCAGACTATGCAATGTTATTCAGAGGGCATGCAGTATGTTTACCTTTTGTATGTATACCCAATGGCATTTGGGATCTAGCTCCTGTTGGCCAAGACCTTCTCAAGGGACATTGGGATATCAGAAATTTCCTCTCTCGAAGTACCTGCTACCATTAGAAAGTTCGGTATAACGTTTTACGTGTCCTTTTTGTTTGTTTGTTTGTTTGTTTGTAGTTCCCCTTGGGTTTTTAGAAATATTTATATTTAATTGACGCTTAGTGTGACTTTTTATTCCACTTATTTGAGCGTGAGTTTGATTTTCTCTTTCATTTGTATTTCATTTCCAATGGCTTACTTTAGGAGAGCATTTTTATGATAAATTGTATATGTTCGTTTTTTCAAATGTTCAGCATGAAGAGGAAATTTTATTTTGATGTCAAAACGTTTAAAAAAAATCTTCCCCAGTCTTCCTATTATCATAAAACAGCATAAGATTGCCATGATCTTATTATATTGCTGATGGGCAAAGTAATTCAAGTTAAAGTTTGTTAGGAATTCTAAACTTCTGGAAAAGGATATTTCATTAATCTTTGCCTTTGAATTAAGTTCAGTGACCGGTATATAACTTCTTATAGTTTGCTGGATGAAGCTGGATTCTGGATCATACCATTACGGAGCATCTTTGCCGAGAGACAAGGTCCCAAGAAATATGTCTGCCTGTCTTTCTGTCTGTTTTTTTTTTTTCTCCCTCCAAATGCCCCTCGGCTGCAATCAACGAGACATTGCCTTCAGCGTATCTATACGGTATAAATAGGGTTATTGACTTA
>NC_090750.1:74759841-74782341 GCF_036898095.1 Palaemon carinicauda
TTTGCAGACGCAACTTCTGATTACGACAGTACCCTGAAAATTTGAATATAAAATTTCCTTATTGGCTTTATTATATTTTGTTAAATTAATTTTATACTTAAATTAATGCTGATGTGAATATAGAAAAGCTCTGTATACAGTACAACTTGGTCAAGATATTTTATTACCACGTTGATTCATTTACTGAAATTGACTAAAGATTAATTGCATGTATTATATACAATATTAAAAAAAGGGTTAGTTGGTTAGTTTTATTTTCTGCTTGAATATTTTTCTTTTATTTACAAAAGTCATGTACATTTCATAACCATTAGCGCATTCGTGAACTGACGATGTTTCTTTTTCTTTTTTTCTTTTTTTTTTTTTGCAGATTTCTTTTAAAAGTGATACATTTTTTTTTCTTTTAAAGTTAGTAATTTTGTATAGCGCGAGTAAATTTTCTTTATTTCATCGCTTAGTTGTAGCTTATCTTGTAATAATAATATTAATTAATAATGATGTATACTAGCTAATATTATGAAATTATATTACTGATAAAATTTAATCTGTTAGAAGTCAAGCAAGTAAATTCAAGGTGGAATATATATATATATATATATATATATATATATATATATATATATATATATATATATATATATATATATATATATATATATATATAATCATAACAGCTGCTGATGCTTCTTTAAGAGGCCAGTATATTGCTTGATACCTCGCTCAAGATGCATTCAGGTACACACGCACTCCTCCCGACAATGTGGAGTTAATATTTATGGGCGTATATCCGGCGATTAGTATTCACGTAGGTCTGCGCTGATAAACATCTTTATACTTTTAAAATATCGGGTTATTTCCTGTGTGTTTGAGTAACAGTATACTATTGTGTTTTTCGTTTCCTATGAGTTTAAGTAACAGTATGGTATTATGTTCATAGTTTCCTGTTTAAGTAACTGTACTGTATAGTAATATGTTCATAGTTTCCTGTTTAAGTAACTGTTTAGTAATATGTTCATAGTTTCCCGTTTAAGTAACTGTATAGTATTATGTTCATAGTTTCCTGTTTAAGTAACTGTACTGTACATTATTATGTTCATCGTTTCCTGTGAGTTTAAGTAACAGTATAGTATTATGTTCATAGTTTCTTGTGTTTAAGTAACGGTAAAGTATTATGTTCATAGTTTCCGAGAAGTTTAAGTAACAGTATAATATTATGTTCATCGTTTCCTATTAGTTTAAGTAACAGTATAGTATTATGTTCATCGTTTCCTATGAGTTTAAGTAACAGTATAGTATTATGTTCATAGTTTCCTGTTTAAGTAACTGTACTGTACATTATTATGTTCATCGTTTCCTATGAGTTTGAGTAACAGTATAGTATTATGTTCATAGTTTCCTGTGTTCAAGTTACACCATAGTATTGTATTCATAGTTTCTATAATTTAGCAGCAAAGAGTTGAGGCTAACGTTAGCTAAATCTTTGTTACCTCCTAGGCCTACCAGATTTTCACCCTTATCCAGGAATAACTATTTGACATAAGATAAAATAGCAGCAACATTAATATCCAATCCTAAATAATTTACATAGCTGAAATATAGTGACTTTTTATCGTTTAATAGTGGTTAGTAATTTTATAATAATACAGTAAATTTTTTATTTTTTTTCCTAGGGAAAAAGGTTGTTTATTAAGCTCATCGATTTGTTTCGAAGCAAATTAAATCAAATTTTCTCTATTATTTACTGTTACAATTTAATTTGTCATAATTAGTTCGAATCCGCAGAAAATCTTGGTACAAAGTTTTCTACTTTTTTTCAAAATATTTGATTTATTGGGTGCCTTTCCTCCTTAATGTCTCCATAGCTCTGTTGATTGTCCTACCGTAATTTTCACATTATTCACAACAGCAGAGATGCTGGCATCAAATATGCATATTGTAGGTAGAATGACCGATATTATTGCTATTATCTTTATCGTTATTATTACAAGACAAGCTGCAACCCTAGTTGAAAAAAAAAACAGCTTTTCCCGACAGGGATGCCAGCTCAATACGTATATACAACAAATGCAGCTGTTTCTAGTCCATTGCAGGACAAAGGTCTCAGACATGACCCTATTCATGTCTGAGGTTTGGCCAGTCTTCATCACCACACTGGATAACTGCAGATTGGTGATGGTGGGAGAATTTTGGTCGCTCACAGCAAACCAATCTAGTATGGGTGGCCTATCTAATACAGTTTCGCTGCTCATGGTGATACACAAACCCTTTCAGGTATCCCATTGATTATCACTTAAATTCGCATTTTCCTTTACTCATGGATTCTGAAAAAATAACCGCAGGGTCGAGTTTCAAATGATGATGGTTTATGCACGATTTGTCCATGAGACTTAAACGACAAATAATTTTTATCAGGGTCGAGTTTCAAATGATGATGGTTTATGCACGATTTGTTCATGAGACTTAAACGACAAATAATTTTTATCAGGGTCGAGTTTCAAATGATGATGGTTTATGCACGATTTGTTCATGAGACTTAAACGACAAATAATTTTTATCAGGGTCGAGTTTCAAATGATGATGGTTTATGCACGATTTGTTCATGAGACTTAAACGACAAATAATTTTTATCAGGGTCGAGTTTCAAATGATGATGGTTTATGCACGATTTGTTCATGAGACTTAAACGACAAATAATTTTTATCAGGGTCGAGTTTCAAATGATGATGGTTTATGCACGATTTGTCCATGAGACTTAAACGACAAATAATTTTACTAACTTTTATTTTTAGGTTTCCTAAAACATGGAGATGTCGTCAGGTGCATGGCTGGTTTTTGTGGTCATCGCTGGATATTTAACAGCAGACTCAGGTAAGCAATTTTAAAGCATTTTAAGCATTTTATTTTATTAATTTATGTTTTTAATCTTGACCTTTGAGACTTGAAACCATATAAAGATATCTATTATTTAATGCGTAAGATTGGAAACTATAAAAATATCTATTATATGACTTGTGAGATTTGAAACTAATTCATTACTATAGTCCATTTCTTTTAGCGATGCATATTTGCACCGACTCGCAGCGGTGCCCTTTTAGCTCGGAAAAGTTTCCGGATCGCTGATTGGTTGGACAAGATAATTCTAACCAATCAGCGATCCGGAAACTTTTCCGAGCTAAAAGGGCACCTCCGCGAGTCGGTGCAAATATGCATCGCTAAAAGAAGTGGACTATATATTCTATTATATTCCCAACTCTTTGAGCGGGCTTTTGGACATTGTTCTATCCAGAGATATTTTTTTTTCAGATGCATCGCCACTTGCTCCGGTCTTGAGTCGTCATGCTCGTCAGGTTAATCCCAATATCATTCAAGATGTCCCTGTAAAATTCGCCGGCGGCCATGATGCGTTTAGACCGAGTGTCGTAAGTACTTTAAATACGAACGTTTTTGCTAATACATGCTGTCAGTCTGCGAGAATTTCACTGTATATTTTTATTCATTTAAATCAGTGGTTCCCAACCTGGGGGAAATTATCTCCCTGGGGGGAAATTTGAAGCTTCCAGGGGGGGAAATAATTACACTACCTACTAACTAGAACAAGCGGAAAATGTCCTCATAGTACGTGCGGCAATTTGTTGTTAGCCATTCAATTGTGATAGGATCATATCAGTTCTCAAAGACATGATATTCAAGGGGAGAATTGGAGTGTCATGCCCATTTCTGAGGCAGGCGAGTGGGCATGAGGGCTGGGCGGGGCATGAAGGGGGAAATCTGGATGGTTGGACTGGGTGCAGGGGGGAAATGACAGAAAAAAGGTTGGGAACCACTGATGTAAATGATTTCATTTTACCTCTTGAATGTTCATTGGATAGTACGAATGGTTTTCAGAATGAATAAAAGTAGCCACCAAGAGTACAAATGGTTTTAGTACTTAATGAAAGGAACTATCATTAGTATAAATGGTTTTGAGAATGAATGACATATCTCTTTTGACATTACTTTTTTTAGAATTATTTATTGTTAATTTGTTCTCTTCAGTTATTTATTTCCTTATTTCCTTTCCTCACTGGGCTATTTTTCCCTATTGGAGCCCCTGGCCTTATAGCATTTTGCTTTTCCAATTAGGGTTGTAGCTTGGATAGTAATAATAATAATAATAATAACTGTTAATGGTACGAATTTTGTTGGTTTTAAGAAGGATCAAAAGAAACTATCATTACTACGCTTTATGAATGAGCAAAAAGGAACTGTCAGTGGTACGTATGGTTTTAAGAATGAATAAAAAGTATCAATAGTATGTTTTATGAATGAGTAAAATGAACTATTAATGGTACGATTGATTTTAAGAATGAATAAAAGTAACTATCAACAACACGAATGGTTTTAAGAATGAATAAAAGAAACTATCAGTGGTACGAATGGTTTTAAGAATGAATAAAAGCAACTATCAACAGCACGAATGGTTTTAAGAATGAATGAAACTATCAGTGGTACGAATGGTTTTAAGAGTGAATAAAAGAAACGATCAATATTACGGTTTATGAATGAGTTGAAGGACCTGTCAGTGGTACGAATTGTTTTAAGAATGAGTAAAATGAACTAAAAGTGATACGAATGGTTGTAAGATTGAATAAAAACAACTCTCAGTAGTACGAAAACTTTTAAGAATGAATGAAAGCAATTATCAAAACCATATGCAGAAATAATCAGTTCAACTTCTCTTGTCTATAACCTACCGAAATTGATAATTACATTTTTATTTTCAAGGGTGCGCTAAGCAGCAACCCCATCTACAACCCTCTCTCTGCCAACGACCGCTTCGAGGCAGCACCACCGGTAGTTTTCGGACCAAGGCCCCGTCCTCGCCCGCAGTTCTTCAGACCACAATTCTACAACCAATGGTACCCGAACAGGCCGAGCTTCTTCTAGCCGGACACTATCGATGGCAAGCACACGACGTCAGGAAATACTTTTCTTCCGAAGTCACCTGCAACGCCAAATAAAAGCCAAACTCTTGTTGATAGCATGGCCATAATTTTGTTGATGTTGATTCTCATGACACTGTAGTGTCTTCATTGTTGTTACTCCTCCATTTAAAATTTGATCTGTGATAATTTGGAATTCCGTATTCTGTTTAGGATCTCATGGTTTTCGTAATTTTGTTAGGTCTAGTACTAGCAACTTTGCTGTGGTGTTGATTTTTAGTCAGTAGGCCTACGCTGTGTTGACATAAATTTTTCACAGTAAAAAGGCCTTTGTTTCTGATAGCTTATCTCTCTGTCTCATTCACGTTTGCCTTTTGACATAAAAGGTTAAGCGTGAAAAATTTTAATGACAGGAAATTAAAATAGGATTTGATGAGTTGTATATAATTACAACTATATAAATAGGATAATATTTGACAAATATTCATAAGAAGAGATGAAAGTAATCGTTTTGAGGTAAAACATTTGGTCATTAGGCTGTGATTGAAATTAATGAAAATTTATCAACCTCGGCGATAGATGAAATTCTCAAAAAAAAAAAAAAATATTAGGTTATAATTCCCCGAATCTTGTTAAATGAACGTATTTCTCCCGTTACCTTTTCAGAGAGAGAACTTCACTCTTGGTTATGGCTTGTATGATAGAAAGCCACTTGTTCATTTTGGTGAACGATATATATATAGCAATAAAAAATATTTTTCCACGTTTCTGTGTTATTTCCCAATGCTATTGTTTAAAAAAAAACTGAAATTTTCAAATTGAAATAGAATATATATCTTCAGAAAGCTAAATTCAGTAACTATACTTTAGAATGAAAAAAAAAAGGTAATGAAACAATACCGATAAAAGGAAGGCGAGAAAGCTTTCTACCGCCTGTGTTAGTACTGTAGTGGCAGAGTATTTCTCGTGTAACCGTCAACTCTGTTGATAGTCTAGGGCCGATGTGCTCGATGGATCTTAAACCTGCGACATATTCAATCCTTATTGGTGAGTAAAACCATCCATGCCTTTACATCACGTAACATTGAATTGAAAGAATACCATCCACTAAATAATTGGTACGGAAGGCAAACCTTTCAAAATAATACTCTCGCTTATCAATAGGAGGCAAAATATTATTGTTGGTTGTTTCGTAGCTTTCTTTCTCATCAGTGATTGGAGGCATTTGTTGCTTTCACTATTAAGTAATGAAATGAGTGGTGGTTTGAAGATAACATGATCGAGGTTAAAAATAAGATTCTTTTCGAAATTGGTTTGTTGTCCCTTGATATGGAATGTGACATTGCCAGTCGTAATACTGTATTTTGTGCTGGTAAGTTGTGATGTCAGTTAACTATGTCTTATTTCATGTAAAACCTTGATGTTGATTAACTTACTTTGTATTTCAGCTATTCCACCATTCTAAGTATTAGTATTTTCTGGGTGAACTAGGGTTAAACTTTTTGTAATGATTTGCCATGTACATCGTGTCTCTCATACTACCAGAAATGTAACTTCATTAGATATACTTCGAGTATAATGTCAGTAAATAATGTTCTGTCATGTGGGTATTATCAAAATTCATCTAGACAGAACGTATGAAAAGGTAATTACGTTTGTAACAAGAAGCATGATTACAGCTTAGGCCAACATGTAAGAATTTCAACTATTTATTTTGTAAAGAAAATTATTTCTGACAGTCGAACACCAGAGGTCATTCGTAATAAGAGTAATTCAGAACTCGGAAGTGTTTAAGCCACAGTTTAATTGATCTGGTCATTACTGAGATGGGTGCTCAAGGAAACTGACTCCTCGACAATGGAAGCCTTATGTATACATGTGGCGGGGAGAGGTTGAGACTAGAAACTTTCTCTATAAATACTTAATGAAATTTGGAAGGATATTAGTCTGATGACTCCCCTAGATAGTGAATCAAGACCTCTATAGGTTACTGAAACTTGTATGTATAATTTATGGAAACTACTAAAATCTGCATGGGTGACCAAGGTTCAAGGAACGTTCTGAAAGCTGATAGTTTAAGTTTACTGGTACACTCTAAACTATCCTTTTCTTATCACAGCAAACTTTTTTTTTTTCATTTTTCCATATTTTGATTTCAGCTTTACGTCTACTTTAATGCACAGAGAGTTTATCAAATGGTTTAAAGGTCACTCATGAATGGCAGAGGCAAGGGACAGTGACATTGCCCTAGCAATCAGGACAATGCCCTAGGGACTGACCATATTATATGATCAGCGCCCAAGCCTCCTCTCCACCCAAGTTAAGACCAGGGAAGTCCAGGCAGTGGCTGCCGATGACTCAGCAGATAGACCTATAGGCTCCCCTAAACCCCCCAACCTTAGCTCACAAGGATGGTAAGGTTGCAGACACTAATGGCACTAACGAGTCTGAGCGGGACTCGAACCCCCGACTGGTAAACACCAGCCGGAGACGTTACCAATCAGATCCTGAATCCTCTGCATTTGGGCGGCTACAAACAAACCCCCATTGTCAAATAAGAGTATCTGATAGATAAAACTGGACTATTTAATGAGGCTTTCTTCACCACATACCTATGACCACTAGTGACAGGCTAGAACAGATTATTTTAATAGCCATAAGTAAACGATGCCGCTGTAGCGTTATTCAGTATTCTATTTATACATGCTTCATCCTACTTCATTGTAATATAAAGAACCAAAGGAGAAGCTTGTTGGCGAGGGGCTTGGCCGCTTGGTCGCTGATCATATAGGCCTATATATATATATATATATATATATATATATATATATATATATATATATATATATATATATATATATATATATATGTTTATATGTATACAGTATATTATAATTATATGGGTGTATATTTATGTGGTCAGTCTCTAGGGCATTGTCCTGTTTAATTAAAGTACATAAATCTTACATTGATCAAAACCCAAATACAATTCCAAGCTAACGTATTTTTTTTTTTTGGGGGGGGGGGTAATATTCGATACCTACCTCATTTGGAAAGTACACATATCTTACACCAAACCTAAATGCAATAATGATCTCAACATAACGATGAAATTACCTAGTACAATACGTGGTATAAGATCAACTTTATTGTTGATCTATAAAGCTTGTCTTATCCAGGATAGATTATGGTAGCCCAATGTTTGGCTCTGAATCTTAAGCCACTAAAGTCTTTAGATCCAATACACACTTGAGGCCTGAGACTGTAGTGGAGGTTTTAGATCTTCAAATTGTCCAATTTTTTTTTTTTTTTATGAAAATGATGGACCTTCTTTGTTATTGCATAGAGATTTTGTAACAATGCAAAGCACTTTGGCGATTCTATCCACCAGTTCTTCAACCAAAACTCGTCTCAACCTAATAGGAACCAAAAATCTTCTCAGTCTTATAGGCAGATCGTAATGACCCTTAATCAGCCGTCTCTTTTTCCTCCACCTTGTATCATGAAGAAAACGAGTATATGCTTCCATCTTCCTTATTGATCAAAGAAATCTAATAAAACCCCGGGTCACCATAAGCCACATGCCTTAGCTTAGAACATATTTACAGGAAAGATCCCAATATGCATTATAGACAAATAACAACAAATAATGCACCCGTTTCTAGACCACTGCAGGTTAAAGACCTTAGACATGTCAATTCATGTATGGGGTTGGCTATGTTTTTTATCATCATGCAGGCCACTGCGGTTGGTTGAAATAGTCACTCATTGCACCCGTTTACTGCTTCACGAGGTGTGAAACACATCAAATAGCCAAGTGTAACTTAGTGATGGTAGGAGATCTTTTGTCTGGTCTCTCATAGCAATCCCTGACAGTTCTCGTTGCCTACTGAAGCATTATTATTTACGTCCAAACTAACAACCATTTTATTAGCAACCCATATTTAAAACAATGAAAATAAGCCAACTTCTGTATGTTTCATCTGTTCTGATTTGAGAAACACCATGGAAGCTCTCAAATGTTACACACCTAAGAATGGTATTACAAATTGAATAGCTTCTTAAACAAATTTTATTCATTCAGGGTAAACATTGAAATATGTTTTATTCTTGCGCGTGCTTGAGTTGATGGTAAGGAAAGGCCAAATACAGCCGCGGAATCAGAAAGAACACCCTCCCGTTAAAGATTATGTAACCACAATAAAAAATTTTATATAAAGTAAATGGAAAATATGTGAAATAACGAACCCGAAGTAACGAATTAAAATAAATAGAACCAATAGTTTCCCTTGAAAATCATCTAACCAGAAAGAAAAGTGTTCCCTGCCTGGCGATCTGCTGGACGGGAGTTCGCGTTTTGCTCAAGCTCTATAGTTTATTGTAATATCTGCAACCTCACCATCCTTGTGAGCTAAGGATAGGGGCCGGGGTTTTTGGGAGCCTATGTGTATGATTGCTGAGTCATTAGCAGCCATTGCCTGGCCCTTCCTGGTCCTAGTTTGAATGAGACTGATGCTATACGCTGATCATATTGTCAGTCTCTTTGGGCTGTGACACGATTTTAACAATAGAATTTTTTTAAATGCTAATGCAGTCTTTTAGAACAAAGAAATTCAAGTTTTGATCGGATTCTGGTCGTTTATTATTATTATTATTATTATTATTATTATTATTACTTGCTAAGCTACAACTCGAGTTGGAAAAGCAAGATGCTATAAGCCCAAGGGCTCCAACAGAGAAAGTAGCCCAGTGAGGAAAGGAAACTTCAGTGCAGATGTTAACCCTTTGAGCGAAGAAGAATCGTTTGGTAATCTCGGTTCTGTCAGGTGTATGAGGCCTCTCGGGCGAGTATGTAAAGAATAGGCCAGACTATCCAGTGTATGTGTAGGCAAAGGGAAAATGAGCCATGAACAGAGAGTAGGATCCAATATACTACAGTCTGGCCAGTCAGAGGATCCAATAACTAGCGGTTTCTCTGTTTTGAGAAGCATGAGTTTATTTAATTAGGATTTGTATTTTCATCTATAGCGGATAACAGTTTTTATCTAATTTATGTTTTGCACATATATTTAATTATTCCTTTATTCTGTATAGATATGTATGAGTTGAGCTCGACTCATTGGGATCTCATTCCTTTGATAATTATATAAAAATACTTTACTGCAAACTATAGGCCTACAAAAGAAACCTAAGGTGTTGCCATCATAAACGAACTTGCTATGGTAGCCCTCTTCATCTTTTAAGAGTAATGCCATCGTATGACGTGACTTCCTTTTATATTTCATGTCTTAATCACATAGTGACTGTAACCGTTAGAAATGATCATCATAAAATCCTAACTTGAAAGTTTGATAAAATATGTGTCACACACTGAGAAACGATTACCCCTGTACTGATAAAACTACACCGGGAGCCTATTAAAGGTAGAATAAATTTTAGAATATTTACAATGTCTCAACAAGCTATCAGAACTGGGCGTCAAAAAATGTTGAAGTGAATTCCTACACACCGTGCAGCCAACAAATCATGCAGACACGAGGATAGTTACGGAGGGTTTCAAGTTCTTGGAGTTAAGATGCACCTCGACGTTTGGTTCGAGACCTTTCAAATAGCCGGCGCCATAGATTATATATCAAGATCCACGTGACATCCAAAGGACTGATGACATAAGGCTTTCAAGAAGTTGAAGACTTTTGTTCTTGAAGCACCAAAATACCGTGGCTTTCACGATCAACGTGGTTTACGCTCTATTGGACACTGAATAGAAGAATGTAGCCTTTGCGGCAAACATATTTCCGTATTTGACCGGACCAGGAAAACATACTTTGAGTAAAATTGTGAAAAAGGCCATTTACAATACCAGCAAAGTTCATGAGAATATCAAAATAGAACTCAAATAAAATTATTCGAAGTAAACGCAGATCAATATAAAAGAATATCTTCCCGTATAGTAATAGTTCACAAATCTCCGAGAACGGGTTCTGCACTGAAGTTTCCTTTCCTCACTGGGCTACTTTCTCTGTTGGAGCCCTTGGGCTTATTGGAAACGTCACTACCTGTCGATCTGCCTGATTGGGGTTCGAGTCTTGGTCATGCTCGATAGTTTTTTTGTGTCTGCAACTTCAGCGTCCTTGTAAGCTAAGCGTTGGGGTTTAGAGTAGCCTATAGGTCTACCTGCTTAGTCATTAGCAGTCATACCTGGCCCTCCCTTGTCAAAGATGGGGTGAAGAGGGGGCTTGGGTATATATGGTTAGTCTTCAGGACATTGTCACTGTCCCTTGCCTCTGCCATTCATGAACTACCTTTAAACAAATACAAATATCGTATTTGAGGAGTTTATTGTGTTCCATGAGATGATTGTTATGAAAAAAAAAAACGAAATTAGTTAATTTTGGAGATTTCAATCTTTGGATGGATGAAGCTCGGCCTAAATTTAGTGAGTTATTGGAATCATATCAGTTGGTTAGTAACGTTGATAGTGCAACAACTTTGACTAGGCATACGTTGGACGTTTTAATAAATATTATTGTATCTTATGTTAATAGGGTAGAGAACTACACTATTTCTACAGTGCACAAACTTAAAAGTTTTAAATTACATGGGAATTTATAAAATAGGACATAAATCAAAGTATTTATAATAAGCGCAGATCCAAATAAGGAAAGCAAATACGATTCTAAAGACTTACAGATTTTACCTGGGAAAAAACCCTAAAACAAATTATTGACGCTATGTAAGAAATGCTCATGTTATAGTTCACTAACATCTTTATCTTTACCAGAACCATCAATATCATCAAACTCATTGACATTTTTACATTAAACATTATAGTTGGGGAGGAAATTATTACCAATTAAAGGTACTTAAAAAGATAAAAATTAACAACCGGCATCTTCCCACAAAAACAAACTCAAGAAGACGGATGGTTCCAGTACGTAACCGACCGTTCATCACTTCGCATCGAGACCGGCTAATAGAAGAAAGGCTATTATTATTGTGCCAATACCGAGCTGATAACCAAGATTTTTACACGTTTCATGCGTAGTGTGCTTTATGTGTTTTATTTAGTGATATATTTTTATTTCCGAAGATGTACTCACAAGAAAGGAACCGTTTATGTAGTCGCCTCATTGGCTTGACTCCCCACCTAACCTGGAGCTTCTCTCTCAGACCGTGAGTATTAAGCAAACTTGAATTTGGTGTTTATTTCCATGTAGTGTAGGCTAGACTTAGGAAAACTTCCTGCTGTTAGAATATAATCGTTAAAGATTTGCTGGATAAGTTAGGCTTTATGCATTTAGCTTAGGCTATTGTCTAAAACAATTTGGAAAGCGTTTACGACAACTGGAGTCACAACGTGTGTGAATGGGAAGTTTATTTGAAGTGTTCTTTGTATATTTTGTATTATGGTAAGGCATTACTTTTCTACAGAAATATAAGCCTCGCAATTGCCTTAATATTTTTGTCATGATAAATTAATAGCTAATTAGATTGAAAACAAATGGTGTGGACTTGCCAGTGTCAAGTTTATAGTAAAACATGGTCAGCGGCAAGTAACCTAGGCCTAACCTACAGTAGGTTACTTCGTTGTTACTACGAATTTTCAATAAAACTGTCGGCGAATGTTTAGTATCTTAGGCTGAATCAATGTCATTGACATTGCAAATTTTCAATGAGAATTTGCTCAGTGAGATTTCTATAACCCTGGGGAGGGGCTGAGGTTTGTGGGTTGTTTGCAGGCCAATAAATGAATCGTGGTTGTCTGCTACCAGTGCATTTAGTACGTATTCACATTGACTATCGGGTACCATAGTAACCATTTAAATTCTCTCTCTCTCTCTCTCTCTCTCTCTCTCTCTCTCTCTCTCTCTCTCTCTCTCTCTCTCTCTCTCTCTATATATATATATATATATATATATATATATATATATATATATATATATATATATATATATATATATATATAATCTCCTCCCACGTCTATTGACGCACATGGCCTATGTTAGATTTCGCCAGTCGTCTCTATCTTGAGCTTTTAAATCGATGTTTCTCCATTCATCATCTATTTCACGCTTCATAGTTCTCAGCTGTTAGGCCTAGGTCTTCCAACGGTTCTAGTGCCTTGTGGACCTCAGTTAAACGTTTGGTGAACTAATCTCTCTAGAGTGCAAAGAGCATGCCCAAACTATCACCATCTACCCCTCGCATGATCTCGTCTACATATGACATTCGAGTAATTTCTCTTATAGTTTCAATTGTAATCCTGCTTTGCCATTTAACTCGCTATATCCTTCTAAGGGCTTTGTTCTCAATTCTGCTAAATTTGTTGGAGGTTGTCTCATTGTCATACCACGACATGTCCATAGAGTAATAGATTCACTAAACTGATATAAAGCCTGATTTTTATATGTAATTTCAGACGATTTGGTTTCCAAATTTTACTTAGCCTAGCCATTATCGGACTTGCTCTTTTTCAGTCTTTCACAAAACTCTAATTCTAATGATCCTGTATTGGAGATCATAGTTCCTTAATGCTTAAACGATTGTACCTCTTTAATTCTTTCTCCTTCCTATGATATTTCATCTTCCATAACATATTCCGTTCTCATCATTTGTCTTTCTCCTATATATCTAGAGCCCAACCTAATGTGATATTTCATTACATTACTGTAATATATATTTGAGTTCACGTTTTAGCACTATTTGAGTATCGTGCAGTCCTGATTTCACTGGTTCCCATTGATGTGTGTTTTTGTTTATACAGTAAATAGTCGTTTCATTTTACTGTATTGTAATGTGTATTTCGGCACCCCCCCTGCTTATATTTTCATGCACGTTGAAACCTTTTCCCAATTTACGTTGTCATGTACTTGTACAGCGTGACAGAGTCCGTCCTGAAAGGCCAGGCTAAAAGAATTTTTTTTTTCTTTTTTTGTCATTCATGATATCACGATTATCCCCCTTCTCACGTTGAATGTTCATTACAAGTAATATTTATTTATTTTTTATTTGCTCACGGATCAATTTGTTCTACAGCTTTGTTATATACAGTGATGGGAGCTTGTCAGGATTATATGTATAAAATGCTTTAAAGATTTGGAGCCATGAGCGAGATTTTGTAATCAATGTGTTCATGTATTGTTTACGAATAATTACACCAGACAGCCTACACAGCATTTTACACCGGGATGATCGGCCTAAGCATCAACCTGAGGTCTCGTTGGTACTTGAATGGGTGAACTCCAAGAAAACCCTGAATGTCATGGGTTTTGGGTTATTCTGGACCAGAATCAAACTCACTTGTACATATACTTTACTTTATTCACTATCTACACATACATACAATCACATGCATTATCAGTTGTACCTAAATATTACTTTAAACCTCAAACTAACAATTATAACAGATTCCCAATCCAATAAACTTAATTTTAAAAGACTTAATTAATTACGACAAACACGAATAAGGTATATATATATATATATATATATATATATATATTATATATTATATTATATTATTTATTATATCATATTATATATTATATTATATTATAAGGTTGTTTCCCTTTTGATTACAGAGAAATAAAAAATGGTCATCACCTGTCCCCTACTCCATTAACAACAATTTTTTCTTTCTACTCCGCGTGTCCAAGTCTATATCGGACTGCTCGCTCTCGATTACCCCCCGGGGGCCCCTCTCTCTCTCTCTCTCTCTCTCTCTCTCTCTCTCTCTCTCTCTCTCTCTCTCTCTCATCCTATGCATACCATAATTAAATGCATTAGTTTATAGTTAATTTCTGGTATACGGGAAGTGATTGCTGCCCAAGAAGGGAAACCTAGTGCTATTATTCAACATCCTTAATGATGTGTATAAACCATCAATATATATATATATATATATATATATATATATATATATATATATATATATATATATATATATATATATATATACTGCAGCCTGTCGTCCCAGGTTCACAAACACTGTTTTTGTCACCTATTTGAATCAGGACTGACTTTATAACTAAATGCTTAACCATGTATTTGCTTATTTTACGTCCATCCTATAGGCTCTCGAGAGTAAATCAAAGTGTATTAATCGAACAGTATTGCAGTCATGACAGCCATACAACAAAGACTGAATCTTTTAAAAGATACCAAAATATTGAGTACTACCAACATTAATTTCAAAGGGTCATTGCTTTCTTTTTTATTTACTTATTTAACTGACTCGGAAATTATATGTTAGAACTTTTTTTTTATATAATTGTAACATTTCTACTTTATGTGACTTTTCACAATGCTGTTTGTTGTATAATGCCTATTGTATGTCAAATTTTGCATGATATAGATGGCTACCCTATGTATTGTTGACCAACTCTACATGCTGCAATCTCTACTATAGTCAATGTTAAAAGGCATGCATCAATGGATGGAAAAAGTCATTTATAACGATTATTTTTACTTTTGATTCTTTAAGTAATCATACTGAACGAGAGACACATATAATGGTCATAACTGTATCTTAACCTGAACTGTGACGGTTTTATTATCAAATATCAGATGGGGTTAATATTATATGGGAGGTGACGATTTGGTTATACACTATCACCTCTATCAGTAAGCCACTGCAAGCTTGGGTAATAACGCTGACTACCACAGACTAGGTGAGCTCGTATCGTTGGCATGCATTCGGTTGGGCTCGGCGTCAGTGAGACAGCAAGAGAAATGGGAACAGGATTTGGGGAAGCATGAGAGATCGTCCCAGAATTGGTTGACTGAGAAAAATTACAGCACATAAGAAATGCTAATGTTGTGACAGACATCAATAACTCTCGGCATAGGTATTTCCAAGTTTCTGCCATTAAAGAAAAGTTACAGAGAACCACAGATGGCAATACATCAATGATGTGTAGTTCTGTTCTCGTGGCATAGTCACCGATGAAAAAAAAACCTCTTCAATCTAACAGCCAAGGGAAGCTTCACTGTTGGAGAGCAAAAAACACCAATTATGCTTCCATGAATATATATGAAAAGGAAAGAAGTGGTATGCAATACATGGCGGTCTCATAACTGCACTGCTGTTAGTTACACGCTTTGATTTACTCTATATAACCTATAATTCTGTATTTTCAGGATACAAATAAAATTACAGTATACATAGATATTTAAATGTTCAGTTACAGTCATTTCTGTTTCCACTAGAGCGTATCTGTAGCATGAAGTCGGTTCAGGGGGTGGCGGATTCTGGAATTTCACTGAGGGCAACGTTGCCAATTTGTTAATGATCAGGTTTACGTCTCCTTTCCTACCATCCCATATCTCTCTCTCTCTCTCTCTCTCTCTCTCTCTCTCTCTCTCTCTCTCTCTCTCTCTCTCTCTATATATACATATATACATATATATATATATATATATATATATATATATATATATATATATATATATATATATATATATATACACACACACATGTTAAACTGTTCGATTACAGTTATAAGTAAGACATATATATATATATATATATATATATATATATATATATATTTATATATATATATGTATATATATATATATATATATATATATATATATATATATATATATATATTTTATATATATACATGTTAAACTGTTCGATTACAGTTATAAGTAAGACATATATATATATATATATATATATATATATATATATATATATATATATATATATACGGTATATGATTTATGTACTATATATTTACTAATTTTAGAGATAAATTATTTAAATATCTTAACTGCCTAAATAGTTGACTATTCAGAGAAAGGACATTAAGGGACACCCCGATCACCACCACTACCACAATGCGTCACATGGGAAAAAACCTGCCACGTGTCACAATAAACAAACCTTTGTTATAATCCTAAACATCGTCATTCATTCTATATAGTTTTGTTTACTATACACAGACTATATAAAACTTTCAAATCGCACATGGATAGGAAATAGGGAGAGACATATTCGATTTTTTTTTGGTATTATGGCTAGGGGTAAACGACCATACAAGCCCCACCCTGAAAGAAATATGCGTCCTGGTTGTGTATGGGACAACAGGCTACGGGCAAAAGAAAAAAAGTTATCGTATTCCTGCGCAGTAATCACTTCTCTTAAACCGAATATCACATAACTAATGCATTCAGTTATATGTCAAACAGAGAGAGAGAGAGAGAGAGAGAGAGAGAGAGAGAGAGAGAGAGAGAGAGAGAGAGAGAGAGAATCGGCTCTTTTAAATAGAAAGATGCCCAACTGCCGTTTTGCTTGTTTACACATGAAAACCTGTCGTCCAGAAAGGGAGCAGTAGCCGTATGGACTTATCACCTGGATATAAAGAAACTTTCGCCCGAGTTATTATTATTATTATTATTATTAATTGCTAAGCTATAACCCTAGTTGGAAAAGCAAAATGCTATAAGCCGACGGGCTCCAACGGGGAAAATAGCCCAGTGAGGAAAGGAAACAAGGAAAAATAAAATATTTCAAGAACAATAACATTAAAATAAATACCTCATATAAACTATAAAAACTTTAACAAAGTTTGGTAATCTTAGTGTTGTCAGGTGCATGAGGACAGAGGAGAATATGTAAAGAATAGGCCAGACTATTCGATGCCATGAGCCCAAAGGTTTCAAGAAGGAAAAAACCCAGTGATGAAAGGAAATAAGCAAGATAACTATGAACAATTAAAATGAAAAATTTCAAGAACACCAACGCTTAAATACATCTCTCATACATAAACTATATAAAGAGACTTATGTTAGCTTGTTTAACATAAAGAAAAAAAAACATTCGTTGTATATAACTGAAATTTGTTGGGGGTTCATGAATACTATACCTTGCTGACAGGCTTATGCTGAAGCAAAACAAACATTATTGCTGGCTATCTAGATTCAGACAGTTGAATGTATATACTTTCTTTCTCTCTCTCTCTCTCTCTCTCTCTCTCTCTCTCTCTCTCTCTCTCTCTCTCTCTCAAATCGATGATGAAAATATAGTATTTGGGGAAAAGTGTACAGATCATTCTCGCTGAAATAGCTACTAAAAAAGATGTTGCTGTACGTCTATATGGCAACACTCATGGTGTCATGAGGTGGCCGTTGAAAGGTAGCTTCACTTCTCTTGTTAAACCCCATATAGTATGCTTTAGGTTCCGAGGCTATATTTATGGAAGGTTGGATGGATGTCATCGTCAATGTGGAGTTTACGGTCATTGTAATAATCCCGCTTGTCGGTTCGGCCAGGCAATGGACTCTCATTTGTTGGGATGTTGAGTTGGTCTAGCCCGCCCACTTGAATTTTTAGGCTTGTCCAAAAATTTTTCTACCCAACGCTGTAATTTTACATTTTCCATATTGAAAATTTTGTGGACCATTCCCTACGTATAAATACTTTACTTCTTTCGTCTTTCACATCCTCTGTAAGGTAATAAGGGGAAAATATATACAGCTAATCGCCCGTGTTTGTTCTATTTGCCATAGGTCTAGTCTAAAAAGTTGATGCACTAAGGGAGAGTCTTGTGTGTTTATATGTATATATGTGTATTTTGTGTACAGTATTACATACAATATGTACAATGATATATATGTATATATGTGTATGTATATATATATATATATATATATATATATATATATATATATATATATATATGTAATATATATATATATATATATATATATATATATATATATATATATATATATATATATATATCCTGTCCATTTCCATTTCCTTTTCTTACATGTTAGATTATCGTCTACCTTAGTTTACTCTCGTATCCATGTTTCTCGTTTTCTGTCTTAGTGTTATTCCCATCATTATTCTTTCCATAGCTCTTTGAGTTGTAACTAACTCATGTTCTAAGACTTTAGTAAAAGGCTCCAAGTTGCTGTTGCATTAGTTAAAACTGGTAGGACCATCTAATTAAATATAAATCTTTTTGGAGAAAGTGGCATTTTACTTTATTTTATAGTCTCATTTTGTAGACCAAAACCTCTCCACGCATGTTTATCCTTCTTTTAATTTCGGTCTCGTGTCTGTCCAAAGTGTGTATATTCATTAACAATCTCAAGAGGTTCATCCATGACTCCTATTTGCTGTGTCTGTATTTTCATTGAACATTATCATAATTTTACTCGTATTAATATTCAGTCCTACATTTCTGCTTTCCCTTCAAATGTTTCATCCTTTGCAATGCCTCTCATGATTCACTAAATACATCTGCAAATCGTTAAGTGGTTAAGGATTCCCCATTTATATTAATTCCTACATTTTCACAATCTGTTAAAAAACTAGTCTAGGCATGAACGACTTAGTAGAAATTTTTTTTTTAACTTTTATTTAAAATAACAAAATACAATATTTACATTTTGTCAATTAAATAGTTGAACATATGAATTCCTTTGTAACAAGTTTCTTCAATTTTTCCTTATACAAAATTGACGCAAACCATCTCACATAATTCAATCTTCCTCTAAGAAAACCAAGAGTATCATTTTCACTAAGTTTCTGCATACGGCTTATCCATATGCTATACACATAATTACAGATTAGAAGAACTGCTGTGTTCCTATCTTTTTTACATTTAGTTTTAATGTCTAACATCAATAATTTGATCCATTCTCTACCTTAGTAGAGATGGGGCCTCTCTGTCAAACCCCTTTTCAATCGGAATTTTCTCAGTATAAGTAGTTTTAGGGTTTCTGTACTTCCTGTATAGATATCTTCAAGAATAATATTGGGAGTTGAATGACAGGACAGGGTTAGAAATGAAACTATAAGAGATTACTCGAGTGCCATATGCGGATGATATCATGGTGGGGGAAGGAGGGGGGGGGTAGATAAAGATGGTTTGGGCCTGCTCTTCGCACTCTCCAAGAGGGATTAGTTTACCAAACGTTTAACTGGGCTCCACACAACACTAGAGTTAGAAGACCCAGACCTACATGGCTGAGGAATATATAGCGCGAAGTTGGAGCTAATGAATGGAGAAGTATTGAATTTAGAGCTCAAGATAAAACGACTGGCGAAATCTAACCGGAGCCCTTTGCGTCAATAGGCGTACGAGGACATGGTGATGATTTTTGTGAATGAGTACAGTGATCATTTTTCCAAGCTGTAGGTATAGAGCATTTTTGCAGATATTTTGTGTAAATTTCAGCAAGTTTTACTGCTATGATGTCTCCTCCATCTATTATTAAATCAATTGTTGCTTTGGCTCTTTTCTAATGCTTTCTGTATTTTTACTGTTACGTTTAGTACCCGGTCAGGTGTTTCATTATTTCTGTTGGCAAAGTTATTTCTTATATCATTATTGTTTAGCATTGTTTAGAAATCCTCTGCAATTTTTATCACTCAATCTCTATAGTTGATAATATTTCCATTTTCATCCTTAAAGCAAACATCTGTTGGATCCCGGTTCCAAGTCTTCTTTTCATCAATTTGATGCTTCGTCCTTTCTTTAGTGTTTCTCCAATGTCTTGTTTTGGATAGTTCTGCTAATTCTACTTCATATATTGAATTTTACCCTCCTTCTTTATTAAGCTTTTGGTCTTTTCTCATATTGAGATCATAGACTTATCTTGTGGTTGTGTTAGAATATATTTGAACATTTCAAAGCTTTGTTTTATTTCTCGGAAATGTCACTGTACTGAACGACTGGCATATGGTAATTGGTATGCAGTAACACATTTTTATTTACGAGGTACAAAATTTTATTTTGGCTTTGGAATGTCTCGTTTGGAGGAATTATTATTATTATTATTATTATTATTATTATTATTAAGAAATCTGTAAGCACAGTAGCTATTGATACAACCTTGTCCTGGAGTACACTGTAGGCCTACTTGGGAATTAATAGTGATCTGAACCGCAAAACTTAAAATACAATTTGGAGGTGTTTTTTTTTTATATAAAGGATCAGGATGATAGAGAAATAGATTTTTTGTAATATAAATTATTATTTACCGCCGAAATTTTGGCGAAAGAGGGTGACATTAATCCCATTTCATAGTTAATATACTGTAGGCCTAGTACTTATCTATTTAACTGTATCTTAGACTTTTACTTTTTCAATCCTAATTTGTACGTTACTTCTCTATCTCCTTTGCACACTGAGTTTTTTTTTTTAATCATTGAAGCCTTTTGTCTTGTAGTATTACGCTTTTCCAATTAGGGGTGTAGCTTGGGTATCAATAAAAATACTGTTAATATTAACTGACAAGTTTTCGTTGTTTCTACCAATGTCAGTCTGTAGTGAATTCAAACGGTAAGCAAGCCATAGTACTATGAATGTATTTGGGCAGTCTTTATGCTCTTTGAGATGCAAGTTAAAAAAAAAAAAAAAACAAGCGTATCGGTGACAATGACACAACGAGTTAGCAGAATTTTGTCTGGAAATTATACAACGGTTCCTTGAGTATACCATATAAGCCATCTATTATTTCGTTTTCTTTAGTATTATTCTACAGAAAACTATACAAATGTTGTGTAAAGGGTAACTTATCCATAATGTTTAGAAACGTTGACCACTGTCGCTACTTCTATTATTATTATTATTATTATTATCCAAGCTAGTTGGAAAAACAAGATGCCATAAGCATAAGGGCTTAAATAGGGAATAATAGTAGAGGGAGGAAAGGAAACAAGGAAATAGATAAACTACCAGAGATTAATGAAAATTTGAAAAAGAAACCTTAAAATAGATCGTTCATATATAACTATAAAACTTTAAATAGGATAGACTAGTGTACCGGAGTGTGCCCTCAAGCAAGAGAACTCTAATCCAAGACAGTGGAAGACCATGGTACAAAGGCTATGGCACTACCCAAGACTATAGAACAATGGTTTGATTTTTTGGTGTCCATCTCCTAGAAGAGCTGCTTGCCATAGCTGAAGAGTCTCTTCCACCCTTACCAAGAAGAAAGTAGCCACTGAACAGTTACAGTGCAGTAGTTAACCCCTAGAGCGAAGAAGAACTGTTTGGTAATCTGTGTTGTCTGGTGTATGAGGACAGAGGAGTATGTGGAAAAAATAGGCCAACCTATTCACTGCATGTTTAGGCAAAGGATAAATGAGCTGTAACCTGAGGGAGGGATCCAATGTAATACTGTCTGGTCAGTCAAGGACCCAGTAAATCTTTAGCGGTAGTATCTCAATGGGTGACTGGTGCCCTGGTCAACTCACAACTTACTCTGGTTTTATCTAAAGTGTTAAGAGTTTTCAGAGTTTGGAAGGGCTTTGAATTTTCAGAGCAGCTTTGGTTTTTAGATATATTTTCAAAATCAAGTTTATAAGGTCTTATGGAAATTAATTATTGTCCCAAAAAGATCTCTCTTGCTCTCAGACACAAATACCTTGATCATACTTTTGCTTTAAGCTATTTTTTTTTTCAAAATGCCAAGTCTGTGTAGCATCTCTATTTTTACCCTCACATTGTACACTTTGATTGAGGTATAAAGCAAAAAAGATATGTACCTTAGGTGATCAGTTATTCAATTAGGTAAAAAGTTGATATCCCCCGTATGTTTCGAGTTGTAG
>NC_090750.1:74787341-74799841 GCF_036898095.1 Palaemon carinicauda
CTATAAAGTATTGAACTCTTATGACGACCCTGTCAAGTATCGGACTCTTATCATGACGCTATAAGTATCGAACTCTTACGATGACCCTATCAAGTATTGAACTCTTATGAAAACCCTATTAAGTATCAAAATCTTATGGCGACCCTATAAGTATCAAACCTATGGCGACCCTATCAAGTATCAAACTATGGCAACCCTATCAAGTATCAAACCCTTATGACCACCCTATCAAGTATTGAACTCTTTTGCCGACCCTATCAAGTATCAAACTTATGACGAACCTATCAAGTATCGAACTCTTATAATAACCCTATCAAGTATCGAAGACGACCTTATCAAGTATCGAACTCTTATGACGATCCTATCAAGTATCAAACTCTTATAACGACCCTTTTAAGTATCGAACTCTTATGACAACACTATCAAGTATCGAACTCTTATGTAAACCCTATCAAGTATTGAACTCGTATGACGATACAATCAAGTATCGAGCTTTTATGGCAACCCTGTTAAGTATTGAACTCTTCTGGTGTCCCTATCAAGTATTGCACTCTTAAGAGGGCCATGTTAAGTATCTAACTCCTATGACAACCCTTTAAAGTATTTTAAGTCTTGTGACAACCCCATCAAGTATCGAATTCTTGTGACAACCCTATCATTTATTGAACTCTTATGATGACCATATAAAGTATCGAAGTCTTGTGATAACCCTGCCAATTATCGGACTCGTATGATGACCCTACCAAGTATCGAAATCTTATGAAGACCCTATAGACTTAGAAGTAATATTCTTATGACAACGCTTTCAAGTACAGTATTGAGCATATATGACGACCCTACCAAGTATCAAACTCCCATGGTGACCCTATAAAGTATCGAACTCTTATTATGACCCTATCAAGCATCGTACTCTTATGACGACTATATAGTGTATCGAACTCTTATGACAACCCTATTAAGTATTGAACTCTTATGCCGACCCTATCAAGTATCAAACTCTTATGGCAACCCCTGTCAAGTATTAAACTTTTGTAGTGACCCTATCAAGTATCAAAGTCTTATGGCGATCCTATCAAGTATCGATCTCTGTTAACGACCCTATAAAGTATCAAACTCTTTTAATGACCCTGTCAAATAACGAACTCTTTTGACGACCCTATCAAGTATTGAACTCTTATGACGACCCTATCTAGTATTAAACTCTTATGACAACCCTATCAAGTATCGAACTCTTTTGACGACCTTATCAAGTATTGAACTCTTTGATGACCTTATCAAGTATTGAACTCTTTTTGACGACCCTATAAAGTATCAAACTCCAATGGTGACCCTATCAGGTATCAAACTCTTATGACGGTCCTATCAAGTATTGAACTCTCATGGCGACCCTATCAAGTATCTAACTCTTATGGGGACCCTATCAGGTATCGAAGTCTTATGACGACCCTATCAAGTATCAAACTCTTATGACAACCCTATCAAGTATTGGATTCGTATGGCGACCCTATCAAGTACTTTACTCTTATGGTGACCCTATCAAGTATTGGTCTTATGGTAACCCTATCAGGTATCGAACTCTCATGACGACCGTATCAATCATTGAACTCTTATGATAACCCTAGAAGTATTGGACTCTTATGACGACCCTGTCAAGCATTGAACTCTTTTGATGACCCTGTCAATCATCAAACTCTTATGACGACCATATTAAGTAGACGCTGATGTTTTTGAATTGGAAGTTTATTGCAAGTAATACGCATCCTCGAACTTGCCATTGACTGACAAGCAGAAGTTTGGTGCTTTTCCTGTGAAAGGAATCTCTATATTAACAATTCATATTATTTATATACAATATATATATATATATATATATATATATATATATATATATATATATATATATATATATATATATATATATATATATATGTATATGTATGCTGATTAACGTATGTTGATAACTAGGCTTAACCTTGTTCACTGCAGATTTGAGAAAAATGCTTAATGAATTTAGGTCTAGGTGTGCGCTTTTGTTCTCTTGCATGAGAAAGAGGTATTTTGGCTTTGTTTGTCAAAATTGCAAACTTACTATCTTGCATATCAAGTAATAGAAGGGAAGATATTGTTATTATTTATTATTATTATTCTTATTATTATTACTTTGGTTGGAGACCCTCTTTTATGCATGTTTGATTAAAGATAATGTCTGTCTCAGTGGCGTTGATTTTATAAGACACCTTTAGTATTCATTCATTTACTAATGAATACATATCCTCTTTAAGAATGAGAATATCACAGTTACTGACAAATTGCAGTGCTGTTGAAAAGAAGAAAATTAGATCAATGGAAAGGTTAGAAAGTTAACGTCACTGAGGCAGCCAATATTATCATCATCATCATCATCATCGTTAGCGCCATCGTAATCGTTGTCGTTATGGTTATTGTTATCATCATCCCATAGAACCAGCCCTGTTTATCGAGGGAGGGCTATACGAAGAGACCGGGCTGAATAGACCAAATAATTAAATGAATGAAGAAACTTATTGTACTCCAGTTTACTCGCAAACAATTGATCTTAAGACAGCTCCTGTTTAAGAGCTGCTGCAGAGCTTGAGGCTTTATAATATACGTTTTATGACCACCATCTATCTCAAGACAGCTAAATAGGGCGGTAGAGATGATCTAATGGCCACGTATAGCGTGACAGATCCTACATTATGTTTATCGAAGTAAGATTTATTAACTGGAGTATTAATTTTTCATCTACAAGTGAGATTATCCTCGTATTCACTTGATTTCTCATTTCCTATCGTTCCTCTTAAGGTTTGAACACCATTTGCTTCTTGTAATTTTTAAAGCTATCGGGACCAGGAACATTAACATATAATGTTATGATCTTAAATAATGAAAAGATTTGTTTTCTGAATTTCTTGAATCTGAGGTCAATCATTTTTACTCTTCTCTTTTCTGTCTTCTTGCCATCTAGTCGGGAATACGAGTTTCCTAACATTCTCTCTCTCTCTCTCTCTCTCTCTCTCTCTCTCTCTCTCTCTCTCTCTCTCTGAGCAGTACAGAATGGGGCGTGCCCGTCGTCAACAAGAACACATCTTCGGGCAATGTCATGAACACAAACACAGGGGAAACAAAAGCGTAGGAAGGACGCAGCAAATACACCTGTCAGCTGGCCTGTAATAAACAGACACACACTTCTCCGTCCATCACCAGTAAACGGGAGTTCAGGGTTGCCACAAAATGCCACTCTGGGCTTTACCACGGTTTTTCTTTTAATCTTTTCTCGATTTTTTCAAAAGAGGCTTTAATTTTTCTGATCACGGCAAAATAGATAGATGGCCATTGCCACTTTTCCTGCCTCCTGATCCACGAGTTATGTTCCTAAGGCCGTAGCCATCAAGTTCATTAGGACACGAAGTGGTTGTCGTAGAGGGAGGCGTTGGCAACCATGAGGGCAGGTCTCGCAGTGCTTATAACTAACGCTAGCTGTCTGCGCCACGGCTAACGAAGCGGTGTTATGTTTACTGAACCAGCCTGTCCAAGTTTACAAGAAATGGCCTCGAATCACTCACAGTCATGGAGGCGATATTGAATTTTGCTGATGAATCGAGGAATGGAAAGAACATTTTCTGTTGTTGTTTTCAGGGTGCTCATTTTTCGTTACTTCCTTTTGATATGCTAGAATTATTTTTTGTCATTTGTTATTATCCATATAGAGAATTACTATAAACGTATGTAATGCTGAAGTTGATGGGCTTATAACTCCTCTCTCTCTCTCTCTCTCTCTCTCTCTCTCTCTCTCTCTCTCTCTCTCTTCTCTCTCTCTCTCTCTCTCTCTGCGTAGACGCGTTACCGAAGTACCGTAATTTTCACCTATTTTTATATTTTTACAGCAGTATCGTATTTGGAATTTAGAATTAGAATTCTACTTTAAGAATATTTTACGAACAACTGGTCTGATACGCAATTAATAATGGGAATGGTTACCTAAGAATCGACAGAAGAAAATCAAACTTTCACCAATAACTTATTTCTCTATCATTATTTTGCTGTTTAACATTCAATATTTCATTTTTTTTTCATCACGAGGAGGTCAGTTAGACTAGCGGTTGGCTCTGAAAAAAAGGGAAAACTTAGGCTGTTTAAATTCGTAGGAAATCGGTTAATATAATTAATTTTGATCGTTTATCGCCTTTTTTCGTTGTGCAGTGAAGTTGTAAAACATTATTTGATCCGTAATGAAAAGGATTCTAACGCAGTGGAATGAAGAAATCATAGTGTATAGAAAGAAAAAGATGAAAATTATACCAAATAAGAACTCTGTTTTTAGAAGAAAAACGATGAGAATGATACCAAATAAGAACTAATTTTTAGATGGAAAATGGTACCAAATAACAGCTCAATTTTTAGAATGAAAATACTAAATAAGAACTCGGTTTTTAGAATGAAAATACCAAATAAGAACTCAATTTTTAGAATGTAAATACCAAATAAGAACTCGGTTTTTAGAATGAAAATACCAAATAAGAACTTGGTTTTTAGAATGAAAATACCAAATAAGAACTTGGTTTTTAGAATGAAAATACCAAATAAGAACTCGTTTTTTAGAATGAAAATGATGAAAATGATACCCAACATGTGTTAAGATGTAATTACTGATTAATTTATAAAGCTCTTTTCTCTATTTATAACATTCTTGTTTTCCGCCTTTGAAATGCTCTCTGTGCCAGCTGTTTTCTTCATTAATTTCCTTTTCATATCTTTTTTGGTTATTTCATTTTGTTACCCGTCTCGTTGACCTGTAAGTGACTGAATGTTGAATTGGAACCAATCCTTTCATATATCTATTTTCATATCTTCCAAAGGTCATTGCCACAGTTTTGCTTTAATATCTTTATAATAATTTGGGTGTTCTATAATGCATTCTAAAGTTTTTCTCATTTGTGCATGTAAATGGCTGGCTATGAATTTGTAAATTTATAGCTGCTCCTCAAAATATAACTTAAAAGAAAGTTGTTATATGAATAGTGGATATGAATCGATGTTGTAAACAACATTAGAGTGTTATTTTGTAGAATATGCGTTGCTTAAGATATATCGTGTACGCAATACCAAAGTAGCCAGCAATTACAAGGGTTGTTGTGGCCCATTGGTAACGTCTCTACCCGGTGATCGCCAGACTGGGGATCGAGTCCCACCCAAACTCGTTAGTTCCTTTAGTGTCTGCAACCTCGCCATCTTCGTGAGTGAAGGATGGGGGGGGGGGGGGGGCTGTATTTTGGGGAGCCTATAAGTCTATCTGCTGAGGTATCAGCAGCCATTGCTTGGGCCTCCCTGGTCCTAGCTTGGTTGCAGAGGGGCTTGGGTCAGTCTCTAGGGTATTGTACTGCTTGCTAGGGCAATGTCACTGTCCCTTGCTTCTGCCATTCATGAGCAATCTTTAAACATGTTTTGTATTCATAATTACCACATCGTCCTACCCACACTGAGATTCTGGTCATTTGTTTTTATTTTCAAACGCGGAAATATATGACCGTAGACTCTATAGGTGTTGTAGGGAATGTAGCAGTGTAGCGTACAAGTCCTAATGTATTCTTGTTCATAAGACTTTATCATCGATTGTCAGTGTCATCATCTTTGCTAACAATTACATTAGTAACAATTCTAGATTCACAGTAGGTAGTATTGGTATAAATGAGATGCAAGCATTTCGTTTGGTGGAAGGGAATAGTCTTTGTGTGCGAATGATTACGGCTATTTATAATCTTAAATGGTAAAAGAGGAAATATATGGAAGGTGATTTGAATTGCCGGGGCATCAAGATATTTACGTATTAGGTATTTATCATAACTGATTTTTTAGATTATTTTCGACGTACTTTTTATTACTCAATCCAGTTGCCTGAGAAGTATCATGAGACGCATTGATGAGCCATTTTAGATTTGTCTATAGATTAAACTATATAAATTGACCGTATTCAATAAACATTCATCCACTCATGAAATTTTTCAGGCTAGATAGAAATGTAGACGTGAGTGTGTGAAGCCAAGGTAATCATGGGGCATCTAACTCTTCATAGTGTGCGTGACCCTTATGGGGGAGGATTTCTCAGCAGGAATGTATCGTCAGTACCTCTCTTCGAGTAGCCAGAGATTCCTCTCAGAAACATTTTCGGGGCAGATGGCTTCTCATAAAGAAGATCAGAGGCTGTTCAAAGGCAAATGGCATACTAAAACATTCATGCAACATAGGTCGTTGCAGACTGTAACGGGGGATTGGGGGTTTGGTTGAGGGTAGAAGGCGGTGCTTATATTTACCACTTCGCCCCGTCTTTTGTGCCTATTGTGCTGAAAGGTTTAAAGGCCGCTCATGAATTGTAGAAGCAAGGGGCAGTGACATTGCCCTATCAAGCAGGACAGTGCTTTAGAGACTGGCCACATTTACATATGATAAGCGCCCAAGCCCCTTTTCCACCAAAGGTAGGACCAAGGAGGGCCAGGCAATGGCTGCTGATGACTCAGCAGATAGACCTGTAGGCTCCTCCAAACTCCGCATCCTTAGCTTACAAGGATGGTGAGGTTACAGCTACCAAAGAAACTAACGAGTTGGAGTGAGACTCGAACCCCAGTGTAGCGTTCACTAGTCAGGAACGTTACCACATCGGTCACTGCCAGGATTAAAAGAAATATCGGATGCTGAACAAAGTCTTTTTTTTTTTACAAAATTATTGTTCGCCATTCTGGATGAGTTGCTGTTGATATGGATATTGGTTTTTTAGCATTTTAACATGTTTCTGCTTCTTAATCTGTTTTTAACAATAATTCTCCGTTTCTGAGGTACAGTATTGAACTTGCTAGAATGAGTATTCTAATGAAAGTTTTTTAATACTCTTGTTTTTCGCTGTTTTCTGAATTAAAGTATCGGGTATGTACTTTGCCCGAACATAGATGGGATAACACGGTTGCTAATATTGTCTGAACACGTTTCTCTTGAGTGTGTCTGCTGAGAAAAGGTTCCCAAGTTTAGAACAGCAATATTTATCAAAATCGTGATATCCATCTGTTTATTTTTTATCACATAATTAACCTTACTTTATGTAATTGCGGAGTTGTAAAACATAACACTATTATTATTATTATTATTATTATTATTATTATTATTATTATTATTATTATTATTATTATTATTATTTTTATTATTATTATTATTATTATTATTATTATTATAATACTGTTGAATCAGTATAGTCATGCACTTTAGTAATCGAGTTTTCCGGATGGTTTTAGGAATACGAGCGAATAAAAATAGATTCTTTTACTACTAATTTTGCCAAATACGCCGACACCGACAGTTACGACGTTGTTGAACCCTCGCCGAAGTCCGTCGTGAGCTACTGCATAATTTCCCTGTTTTAACTCCCCATTCATCTTCACCATTGCGACCAATCTCTCTGAACTTCTGAGGGGCGGGGGGGGGGGTTGAATAGTCTCTTCCCTCGGTGCTCCCCGATGACCTCCGATGTCATCGTCGTTCCTCCAGAGAGGGCAATTTCATCAGTCATCGCAAAGCCACCCTTTTCCAGTCTCTATCCTCCTGGAACCTATCGCCATAACCTCCCTCGTACCTCACCGCCAACCTTCTTCGGGAAGTTCCTATCATTATTCTACAGCATAAATAATTCCTGTGCACCGTGGGCTCCAATCTCCATGAATAAGACCCCTCCCTCCTGCTTATTCTCCCCCTCCTCTCTCCCCCCTCAATCCTCCATTCCCCATTTCTTCAGACCTTCCCCCTCCCTTCCCCTTAGATTCCCACTCTCCCTGGATGTGGAATCACCGTGAAAATGGAGAAAGGAATAAATCGGATCCAATGAGGTGTGAAAGGAGGAGGAGGAGAAGAGGGGAGGGAATTGGGTGGGGAGAGAGTAGGTGAATGGGATAGGGGGGTAGAGGAAGGGGAGTGAGAAGGCCCTGGTGGCTAACCGTTGTATCACCGTCCCTCACCTCTAAGGGGTCTCCGTGCGATCCTAAGTAACAGACACGATGGCGTAAACGAGGGGCGCGTGCCCTGCCTGCTCGCACTCAGGCTGTGATTGCTTCAGGTTCTCTCCTTCCTCCCCCCTTCCTTCCCCCCCCCCCTCACTTGCCTGACCCCCTCTTCCTACCCCCAGCATCCACCTCCTTCACTCTTCACTTGAGGGAAAAGTTGAAATGGAGAATCGAGTGGGGTTGGGGATGGAGGCAAGGACAAGGTTTTCAAAGTGTCAGTAAGGATAAATGAGGGGTATGATGAAGGACGAATGGATTGGCCGAAAGCAGAAATCAGAGAAATTGAAATTATATATATATATATATATATATATATATATATATATATATATATATATATATATATATATATATATATACACATATATACACACATATACATACATACATACATACACACAGATGGGGGAGAGTATTCTGCTTTGTTGAGGTTATTGAGGGAAATTAGCAAAAGTAAGCTAGATGCCTGTGGAGATAACTTGGATTTTTCAAGTTGATTAATTTATGTATTTTTCACAAGGAAGTGTGAGTCTGGGCAAGTTAAACATGTAGAAATTTATGATATGATAGATATATGCGATCCACATTTTTCTGTTTTTAATAATCTCATACCGAACATGGTTAACAAATGTTTAATGTATTACATGGTGACAAAATCGTAGATTTCGTTTTTTTCGATTCTGTTGCAAAGTTGTTTTCGGAAATGAGATGAGTAAATGGATGGAATAGAGTTGTATCGCTTTCTAGTAGATCCACACCCTAGAAGAGGGTAGAAATGGGAAGTCCCAATACTAGGGACGCAACGTACCACCATAAAGCTTGGGCTAAAAGGATAAGGGCATAGTTACACATATAAATGTGTCGTTCGTTATATCTAGACTTTAACTTATGCTCAAATAGATTAATGCAGGATAAAGATGCATTGGTTTTTTTAACATACTTTAGAAAATTTTATATATTTTAGAATTAGTTTGCATTATCTTTTACACTTGCATACGAGAAGAATTAATTGCTGAATGAAAATAAACAAATAAATATATTACTTTATTTTACTTACTGTGATTAAAATAATAAAAAGTTGTCGATGAGACCAAGGTTTCTTTCTTTCTGGGTTTCATTCTCTTTGAGTTTTAGTTGCGTGGAAAATTATCATAAGGTACATATGAGAAATATGTTTCCTGTGAATTCAAGACTAATTTTATTTTAGAAAAGATACAATTTGGATGCGCAAGGATTGCAAAGACTTATTTGTAATGCTTGTTGCTGCTGTGCATATTGTAAACAGGATTTTCGAATTTAAAAAATCTATGGTAAGGTTAGGCTGTGATTGTTAGGAGGGTTATTTTAGTCTTTATTTGCTGTAATTAATGTACACATTTGTAGGCATTAAGCAAGTGTAGAGTTACAGGATAATGTAGGCCTATATATGATGCACTTACTGTGGATATTGCTTTTCCGGTCCCTCTCCTCACGAGAAAGCTTTTTCTTATCTAAGGGGAACACTAAATTTGTTTGTTATGTGCACCATTCAAGTGTTTGTGTAATCATAAAGCGAACTGGAAGCAGATATTCTATTGCATATAATTGTAATCCTAGCTGGCTTACTCCATTCTCCAATTTACCAGCTTCTGAGTAGAGGTTAGCAATACATATGCTCACCCATAAGGGGTACGAGACTGCTATAATTTGGTATGCTACTGCATATACTTCGAATCAAAGCTGTCTTACTCCATCCATATATATAGTTTCACTCTTTCTGACCTGTCGATAGTGAGCACTGGCTTGCAGTATATACTGTAATTCTCAAAAAACATAAGACTTCAGGAGCCAGATATGCTACTGCATAGCCTAAGAATCATAGGTGGCCTAATGAATCCATATATTGGTTTTATCAATTTTCTGATCAACCAGTAATGAGTAGATGATCGTATTATAACCACTCGTCAAAAAAAGTTAGGAGTTGAATGGTAAGAAATTTCACTACTGTATAAACTTTGAGCCATAACTGACCTGATCTTCATCCATATGCTATATATGGTTTTTCTTCTCCATCCCGCAATCTGTGATACTGGCTAGCATTATATCCACCCATCTACAGGATATGATATGACTGTCATTAGAAATGCTATTACATATACTTGGAATCATGGCTGGCCTGCTCCACAGTCAGTACTGACATACTGTGTGTGATTTTACTCTTTCGCTTACGCACTAGTATTGAGTACTGGTTATCAATAGTTTGATTTTGGAGTGTCTTTCTACCAGAAGAACGGATTGCCATAGCTAGAATCTCTTCTATCCTTACCAAGAGGAAAGTAGCCACTGAACAATTACAGTGCAATAGTTAACCTTTGGAGCACGAAGAATTGTTTAGTAATCTCAGTGTTGTCAGGTGTAGATGGACTGAGGAGAATATGTAAAGAAGAGGCCAGACTATTCGGTGTAGGTGTAGCTAAAGAAAAAATGAGCCGTAACCAGAGAGAGGGATCTAATGTAGTACTGTGTATTCAGTCAGCGGACCCAATAACTCTAGTGGTAGTATCTCAACTAATGGCTGTTGCCTCAGCCAACCTACAACCTACTACCTATCTAGCATTGTTTCCCCATATTCATCGTAGGTATGGAGTGACTGGAACAAGATATGCTACTTCATATACATGGATTCATAGCTGGTGTACTATACATATTTATGGTTTCACTCTGTCTAGACGACTGAAACCAGATATACTACTACATACACTTGGAGTCATAGGTGGGCTTCTCATTCTTTTTATATGGCTTTCCCCTTTTCTTGACCCGCCAACAGTGGGTAAAGGCTAGTATTATATGTGCTACAGCATATACGCTGAACCAAAGTGGGCTTACACCATTCATATGCTGTGTAAGGTTTTAACCCTTTTTTAACTCCACACTTCTATAGAAGTCTTTAAACAACTGGGATTAGTGGCCTTACTCCACCTATACATATGGTTTTTCCTTTATTCCATCCCACGAACAGTAGAGAGAGACACACACACTATATCCATCCAATCGTTCAAGAAGGGAATGAGGTGAATCGAACACGGTAATTATGCTATTACATCTAGTTGGAAACAATGTAGGCAAAATTCGTCCATAAGTTTTTTCCCTTTTCTGACCCACTAGTATAACGTTTAAACTTTAAAGAATGGAACTGGACATGCTAGTGCCATCCATATAGTAGTTGGTTTTTCCATTTTTCCGACACACCAATCTGATTACTATATCGAATTTTTATTTTGTCGGCGTCGAAGACGACATTAGTAGATGTGACACCATTTTATGAAATCAAGCCAACCATTAGTCTGCCACGAGTGTTTGAATTTGAACAATAATGAACCCATTATTTCTTGAGTTGCTACCGTTATGTAAACTAATAGCAAGTGTACAGTCAGTCTTACGTTTTAGCAGTGATTAGATTTATCAAGTAATTTTATTTATTGACGTGCTATGTAATATAAGTTTTCCTTGGATCTAAATAATTAAAACTCGTGCAATGAGCTAAACTGAATGATTAAGGTGGTGACTGGCAAATCGAACTCAAACTTCTAATTTTAATGTATTTTATGGTCCCTCTTAAAATACTTCATTGTAGAATTAACTTTAGAGGAAGTATGAAGGAATGCATATTTTTTTTTTCATTTATTCATTTATTTTTTTTTTTTTAAAGTTCTATTTCACAAAGTTGTAACAAAGCGATAAAAGACTTAAGGTAATATAAGCTGGATTGAACTAACTATGGTGAGTGGCGTTTGACTTTTTACAAAAAGTTTTTTTTTTTTTTTATAAACAAATATTGTATTTTTTCAGATGATGTAAAGTATTGTCATTTGTACGAAGAGAAATAGCAACAATGAGGTCCAGTAAATGTTTTTTTATAACGTAAATCACAATACTGTGCGGTTAATTTTGAATATAATGTCCTGAATGATTAAATTATTTTGGGAAGAGATGGTTCAATGTTAGATCTAATGCATATATACATACACACACACACACACATATATATATATATATATATATATATATATATATATATATATATATATATATATATATATGTATATATATATATATATTTATGAGAGAGAGAGAGAGAGAGAGAGAGAGAGAGAGAGAGAGAGAGAGAGAGAGAGAGAGAGAGAGAGAGGGGGGGGGAGAGGGGGGGTTGCTCACATCCGTATTGAAGAAATAACTAAACTACATATTAGGTAGTAAAAGCTAACAAAGAAAATAAAAAAGTGCCAAACGCCCTTATTATGAAGTAAATGACTCAATTAACTTTACATAAGTAAAAGATAAGTTGCACACTGATTATTACATTGACCTTTTATTAATGGATGCTAATTCAGAACGTAAAATGTTTACAATCACGAATTGCCGGTTATAGCCATAAGAATTTTTTTTTCTTTTTTTAATTGA
>NC_090750.1:74802341-74824841 GCF_036898095.1 Palaemon carinicauda
CACATATATATCACATTTATTTATATATACATATATATATAAATACTGTATATATATATATATATATATATATATATATATATATATATATATATATATATATATATATATATATATATATATATAAATACTGTATATATATATATATATATATATATATATATACATATTTATATATACATATATAAATAAATAAATTATATATATACACACACACATATATATATATATATATATATATATATATATATATATATATATAGGTAGTAGGTTGGCCATGGCACCAGCCACCCGTTGAGATACTACCGCTAGAGAGTTATGGGGTCCTTTGACTGACCAGACAGTACTACCTTGGATCCTTCTCTCTGGCTAATGTTAATTTTCCCTTTGCCTACACATACACTGAAAAGTCTGTCCTATTCTTTACATATTTTCCTCTGACATACACCGTACAACACTAAGATCACCAAACAATTCTTTTTCTCTCAAGGGGTTAACTACTGCACTGTAATTGTACAGTGGTCATTTTCCTCTTAGTAAGGGTAGAAGAGACTTAAGCTATGGTAAGCAGCTCTTCTAGGAGAAGGACACTCCAAAATCAAACCATTGTTTTCTAGTTTTGGGTAGTGCCATAGCCTTTGTACACCCAGCAACAAAACCGGTGTCGCCTGGCCAGACCTCACTTGGAGAGATCATGCCCCTCTTGCCCTGAAAGGTAGCCGACGTTAAACAACCGAGAAATCGTATATATATATATATATATATATATATATATATATATATATATATATATATATATATATATATATATATATATATATATATATATATATTTTACTTGCCAGGTTACAACCCTATTTGTGTCCCATCTATCGGAGTCCAGATATGGATGGCTATACAGTATATGAAAGGTCTGGGATTCCCTGACGGGTGTTAAGTAGCAGGAGCCTGCATGGTGAGGAGGAGGTATGCTGACTGTTTAGTTCACCACTCATCTGGGTGAAGCGGGGTCATTTCATTCATAAAAAAATACCTAAAGTAATGCTGTATTTAATTTTACCACCTCTTTGGCCCACATTTTGAGGTTCCTTACTCTAGCATCAAGGGTTTTTTTTTACCTCTTATTTTGATGTACCTTACTTCTAGCATTTGAGGTTCTTTGAACTCTATTTTGAGGTGCCTTATCTGTAGCAATAGGGGCTTTTTTACCTGTATTTTAGGTGCTTTAACTTTAGCTTTATGACCTCTATATTTTTAGGTGCCTTATCTCTAGCATTAGGGGCTTTTTTACCTCTATTTTAGGTGCTTTAACTTTAGCTTTATGACCTCTATATTTTTAGGTACCTTATCTCTAGCATTAGGGGCTTTTTTACCTCTATTTTAGGTGCTTTAACTTAGCTTTATGACCTCTATATTTTTAGGTGACTTATCTCTAGCATTAGGGGCCTTTTTACCTCTATTTTGAGAGGCCTTATCTCTAGCATTAGGGCCTTTTTTACCTCTATTTTAGGTGCCTTATCTCTAGCTCTAGGGGCTTTTCGACCTCTATTTTGAGGTGTCTTATCTCTAGCATTAGGGGCTTTTTAACCACTCTTTTTAAGTGCCTTAACTTTAGCTTTACGGGGTTTATGAACTCTATTTTGAGGTGCCTTATCTTTAGCATTAGGGTCTTTTTTTACCTCTATTTTTAGGTGCCTTAACTTTAGCTTCACGGGCTTTATGACCTCTATTTTGAGGTGCCTTATCTCTAGCATTAGGGGCTTTTTGACCTAATATTTTGAGTTGCCTTATCTCTAGCTTTAGGGGCTTTTCCACCTCTTATTTTGAAGGGCCTTATCTCTAGCATTAGGGCCTTTTTGACCTCTTATTTTGAGGTACCTAATCTCTAGCATTAGGAGCTTTTTATCTCTATTTTCAGGAGCATAATCTATAGCATTACGGGATTTTTAACCTCTGATTTTGAGGTGCCTTACCTCTAGCATTAGGGGAATTTTATCTCTATGTTGAGGTGCCTTATCTCTAGCATTAGGAGCTTTTTTACCTCTATTTTTAGGTGCCTTAACTTTAGATTTAGGGGCTTTATGATATCTATTTTTAGGTGCCTAACCCCTAGCATAGAAGGGCTTTTTGACCTCGGATTTTAAGGCGCCTTATCTCTAGCATTAGGGGATATTTTACCTCTATTTTGAGGTGCCCTAACTTTAGCTTGATGGGCTTTATGTCATCTATTTTAGGTGACTTCTCACTAGCATTAGGGGCTTTTAACCTCTGATTTTGAGGTGCCTTATCTCTAGCTTTAGAGTCTTTTTGACCGCTATTTTTAGGCGCCTTATCTCTTGCATTAGGGGCTTTTTAGCCTCTGTTTTGAGGTGCCTTATCTCTAGCGTTAGGGACTATATGACCTCTATTTTAAGGTGCCTTATCTCTAGCTTTAGGGGCTTTTTGACCTCTTGATTTTTAGGTGCCAGGTGTCGTATCTCTACCATTAGGGGATTTTTTTTACCTGTATTTTGAGGTGCCTTATCTCTAGCATTAGGATCTTTTTTACCTCTGTTTTTAGGTGCCTTAACTTTAGCTTTAGGGGCTTATTTATAGCATTAGGGGTTTTTTTACCTCGATTTTGAGGTACATAACTTCTAGCATTAGAGGCTCTTTGACCTCTATTTTCAGGTGCCTTATTTACAGTATCAGGGTCTCTTTGATCTCTGTTTTCAGGTGCCTTATATATAGCATTAGCGGCTTTTTTACCTCTATTTTTAGGAGCTTTATATATAGCTTTAGGGGCTTTTTGACCCCCCTTTTTAGGTGCCTTATTTATAGCATTAGGGGCTTCTTTACCTCTATATTTAGGGGCTTTATATATAGCATCAGGGGCTTTTTGACCTCCCTTTTTAGGTGCCTTATTTATAGCATTATGGGCTTTTTTTACCTCGATTTTGAAGTTTACTACTTCTAGCATGAGAGGCTCTTTGACCTCTTATATTTTTAGGTGCCTTATTTATAGCATTAGGGGCTTTTTTACCTCGATTTTGTATTGTACTACTTATAGCATGAGAGGCCCTTTGACCTCTATATTTTTAGGTGCCTTAATTATAGCAGGGGCTTTTTGACCTCGATTTTGAGGTGCTTTACTTCTAGCCTTAGTGGCTCTTTGACCTCTATTTTTAGGTGCCTTATTTATAGCATTAGGGGCTTCTTTACCTCTATTTTTAAGAGCTTTATATATAGCATTAGGGGCTTTTTGACTTCCCTTTTTAGGTGCCTTATTTATAGCATTAGGGCCTTTTGACCTCGATTTTGAATTTTACTACTTCTAGCATTAGAGGCTCTTTGACCTCTATATTTTTAGGTGTCTTATTTATAGCATTAGGGGCTTCTTTACCTCTATTTTTAGGGGCTTTATATATAGCATTAGGGGCTTTTTTACCTCCCTTTTTAGGTGCCTTATTTATAGCATTAGGGGCTTTTTGACCTCGATTTTGAATTGTACGATTTCTAGCATTAGAGGCTTTTTGACCTCTATATTTTTAGGTGCCTTATTTATAGCATTAGGTGCTTCTTTACCTTTATTTTTAGGAGCTTTATATATAGCATTAGGCCCTTTTTTTCCTCGATTTTGAGGTGCATTACTTCTAGCATTAGAGGCTCTTTGACCTCTAATTTTAGGTGTCTTATTTATAGCATTAGGGGCTTTTTGACCTCGATTTTTAGGTGCTTTACTTCTAACATTAGAGGCTCTTTGACCTCTATTTTTAGGTGCCTTATTTATAGCATTAGCAGCTGTTTTACCTCTTATTTTTATCTACCTTATTTCTAGCATTAAGGGTTTTTTACCTCTATTTTGAGGTACCTTATTTCTCGCATTAGGGGCTTTTTTTTTTACCTTTATTTCAAGGTGATTTACCTCTAGCATTAAAGGCTATTTTACGTGTTCGTTTAAAGGCTCTTCGTTGCTGTTCTCTTCTGTCTGTTCTAGATTCAAGATCTTTAGTTTTTCGGTTTCCTTTGATCTTTCATCTTCCACTATCCTTAGTTCACCAATTTCCTTCGAGATTTCATCGTATTCTTTCTTAGTTCGTCAGTTTCCTTCTAGATTTCATCGTATTCTTTCTTAGTTCGTCAGTTTCCTTCTAGATTTCAAGAGAGATTTCAGTGCCGTGTGTCTTCAGTTCGTCAGATTCCTCGGAGAAATCGATGGCATCCATGTCTTTGTCCATCGGGTTGGGCAGAGACAGGAATGCAATAAATTTTCTCCGCATACGTCATCACGCTAAAGTAAACGACGAGCAACACAATATATTTACCAATATGACCTGGATATGTCCTTTCTTCAATGTCTAATTTTGGGACTATCCTGTTGAAGAACCACACGTCGCTCACCGTTTAGTTGAACCATTCTGTCTCCGTCCTTATTTCCTTATTTCCAATAGTCTCCAATTATAGGACATCGTTGCAAAAGCCTAAGCAAAGGATCATTCAAGGCACGTACATTATGTTCTTCAAAGCTCGACAACTTCTGCAGCAACCACCAAAACCAGCTGTAGATGAAGGTGTTTCGAAGAGCCTCCTGTTGATCCTGTAGTTGTAATACGCAATTCTCTCAGTCAGCTCCTTGTTCCAAAAATAGCCATTAACAATGTTCACTGCGTTGCATGCTTAGTTAGGAAAAAAAAATATCAGGTCTTCAGAAGTCATTTGAAGCTCGGGGCGGAGCCGTTCAGAACTGCTCCGGGAAGATTCTGTTCTGGAGTCATTCAGAACTCAATGCTAAGTCTACGACTATATCTTCTGAAGCCTTTTGAAGATCCCGGAAAATTTTCTTCAGGTGCCGTTCAGGAGCTCCAGGAAGAATCTGTTCTGGAGTCATTCAGAACTCCATGCTAAGTCTACGGCTGTTTCTTCTGAAGGTATTTGGAAATCCGGGAATATTTTCTTCCGAAGCCGTTAAGGACTCGCGAAAAAAAACTCTTCTTTCGTTTCAATAAATCCTAGTAACTCATCATCATCATCATCATCATCATCATCATCATCATCATCATCATCATAATAATGATAATGATAATAATAATAATAATAATTGTAATAATAATACTAAACTACATGATTTGATTTTATGGATTTGAGTCTGAAAGTTCTGAAGTCGTTCAACACAAGGATATACAATTTGAAGGAAAAGTTAAGAGACTGAATAGTAAGATGAAAAGATAGTTAATAGTATAATTTATTACTTTTATTATTAAGTAACGCCTGTAGCGCACTCGGTGATCGAACTCGGGCGAAGGGTAATTGAAGTTTTCAGCAAACCCCATTGAAATAACCAAAGGCTTCGACTTATTTTTTCTGGTTTGGGATTTAAAACGACCCATTTCCGGTACGAATCGATATCAGAGTCGTTCGAAACAGAAAATACGTCTCGAAAAAACGCATTTCACGAGTACTTTTCTGAAGAATTCACTATAGATAATCAATAATGATGTAATATTCACATGATTTTTCCAATGGAATTATTAATTTCTAAATATTTTTCGAAGGCGATGTGTATATGTTATGTTTCTACCAATGGTTTATATATTCACACACACACACACACACACACACACATATTTCGTAACACCAGTGTTTTGTTGCCACCATTTTGGAACCGAGCGAATGACGTTTATGCAGTTAAAAACCTATAAAAACAGCCTGTCGTAGACTGTAAACTACAGTCGGTGCATACAGGTGGCTTCAGTGTTTGTTACGTCATTCATCCGCTTGTTACCACTTTCAGATTCTGTTCGTATTTCTATTGCATTCTGTCCATTTAAACACCAAGGCTGATTAATGACTCGACAGTCACATGTAAACATTTTCGATTGCTCTTCTACGTTTTGTTTGAATGTTTTGTGCGGCTTGGGTTCGTAAACAACTAGACCGCTGTTTCACGAAGGGTGGATAACTTTTTCTCATTTGAATAAACCTTGATATTCCCACTAACACGATTTTTAAAGTGCTCAATTGGAATACTTTTCAAATGATAAAGGATCCATAGAATATTTGTAAAACAGTTAATCACAAATATATAGTTAAATGCATTTTTTAAAAAACAATTCCATACACAAATATTCAAATATTCAAAATTCACTCTTATGGTAAAATATATTCCCTCCATAATAAGTTATATACTCGCTTTAAAGTAGTGATAGTGACTAGCAGAAAAATGCTCCTCATAGAATACGTTATTAGGAAAATTAATATCGGAAGAATGATGGTATTAATTAGCAGAAAGTACTGATTACCTGAATATTAACATCACAAAGACTAAATGAAAAGTTTGTCCAAAATATATTAAAAAATAACACAATTTATTACTTCGCAGATAAAATATAGTATCTAGGCATTATGTATAAAGAGACATTTTGTCAAGAAGATATCTAGAAAAGCAGTAACAAATGAAAATAGGATGCTTCCTGAAGCATCGTTTTGGGGGAAGCAAGGATGCTGAAAGTTCTCACAGCATGAACCACATATACAGATTATTCAGTAACAAATGCCGCCGTTTTAGTCCACTTCAGGACAAAGCCCTTAGACTTGTCAATTCATGTGTGAGGTTTGGCTACTTTTCTTCTCCACGCTGCCCAGTGCCGATTGGTGATGGTGGGAGAATCTTGTTTGATCGTTCACACCAAACCAACCTAGTATGGGTGGCCCTGACTTGTACAGCTTTGTTGATCATGGTGATACATAAACCCTTTCACCACGTCAAGGTATCTCCACCCAGTATATATATATATTATATATATATATATATATATAATAAAATAGTGTTTAGATATGCTTACGGATTATATTTACTCCAAACCTTGTATATATATCTGCTATTTTTCATTGTCACATTAGGGCAGAAATTTAGCGTTATAATTTATTGTATATGTTAATGGGAATTTACCATTATGATAAATTTGTTTAGCTAATTATTTTTTCATTTATTTTGTGTTTTCTCAACCAAACTTATGTGGCTTTCGTAATGAATATTGGAGTTTGTGGTTTTGCTTCTAGTTTCCACCTATTTACTTTTGTATTGTGCATTTTGAACATTTCCCGTTTGTTTCCGATCCAAAGGCTAATATATCTCATGTTTTGAAATGCGCTCTCTCTCTCTCTCTCTCTCTCTCTCTCTCTCTCTCTTCCTCTCTCTCTCTCTCTCTCTCTCTCTCTCTTCCTCCCTCCCTCCCTCCCTCCCTCCCACTCTCTCTCTCTCTCTCTCTCTCTCTCTCTCTCTCTCTCTCTTTCATATGCCTATACAGTATGTATTTTCTCCCTAACATGTACACAGGTACCCACAATTACAAATATGCGTCCGTCCGTACTTGCATACAAATGCAAAATGAAAGTTCTATCTCTTATTGTGCTTTAAATGTTGATATATTCAACACTTCATTTCAACAGTAACATCTGAAATCGCTTGGATCAGCAACAGAGAGAGAGAGAGAGAGAGAGAGAGAGAGAGAGAGAGAGAGAGCACAGGCACTGCGAACTAATAGCAAAGGGAGAAACGCGCTTCTCATTTCAGCATCATTTATTAATGTATTTCATTTTGTCCTTCCATTTATCAATTTCACGTCTGTTTGTTTTTTATATCCTTGATAAGCTTGATCTGTATGGATAAAGGGATCAGGGCCATTGACTGCTTGGCGAGGACAAGTTAACAATAGGCGACGGGTGCTGATGATTGATACGAGGAAGGCGAATGAGGGGAGGGAATGTGCCAACTTCGCTGTTGCACGGTGATGAGAGGAGTGAGAGTGAGATGGATTCGTAAAAGAGTGTATTATATATATATATATATATATATATATTATGTGTGTGTGTGTGTATGCATATATATACATATATGTTCATATATATATACATATTTATTTGTAATATATTTGTGTGTTTGTATATGTGTATATGTGTATATATATTTATATATATGTATATTTACGTATGTATATGTATATATATATATACTTTATATATATATATATATATATATATATATGTGAGAGAGAGAGAGAGAGAGAGAGAGAGAGAGAGAGAGAGTAACGTCAAGTGGATATACTAATATTAATGTATCTTGAATAGCCGGTGTATCACATAAAACATAATAAAGTAACGCAAACGGTCAGCAGAAGGAAAATAGTCATACATAACTAATTTTAAAACATGAAGAAAATGCTATTGTTGAAAATTACTGTATAGAGAATTTCCTTATAAGAGTCTGAATGATGAACTACATAAAATTGGAATGGAGTTAAGTTGTAATTTCCTGTTTTTATGATCATTTTATTGATTGTTTTCTTTCACTTTCTCTTTTTTCTCTTATAATCTGGTCAAATTCTTGCATAAACGTTGTATTCAATATTTATTGAATTATTTGTCAGTGAATATACGTTGGTCGAACGTAGCTTTTCAAGGTTTGTCAATATTCTGTTACATTTCTTGTTTTTGCTTATGGGACTTCTTTTCTAATCTTACCTGACCAGTACTTAAGGAGTCAAATTTCATAAAATGTGATAGAAATAATAAGAATTTTAATGCAAATCTCTCTCTCTCTCTCTCTCTCTCTCTCTCTCTCTCTCATATCTTACATGACCAGTTCTGCAGGAATCAAATTTCATACAATGTGATAGAAATAATAATTTTAATGTAAATTCTCTCTCTCTCTCTCTCTCTCTCTCTCTCTCTCTCTCTCTCTCTCGTGACGATATGGTAACGCTCTCAGCTGTCAATCTGAGTGGCCCGTGTTCGACCCTTTAATAGTAATTTTAATCTTCCCATCGTCTCTTGTGTGTATTACTAAATGAATCGAGCATTTCCATTCTTCCAGATTTACATCCATTGTTCATTTACCTCCCACACCCTTCCTTTGGCTCACATTTACTCTGTTTTTTACTCTTGAAACTACTAGTTAACAAGTTATTATTTTTTCTATAATTTTCCAAATCAATACTCTATCGTTTATAGATATGGGTCATTGCATCCTATGTAGCATTTATTTTCTTCCATGATTGGTACATTCCTTGATCTTTATAATACTTCTCGCATTACTCGAGAGAAATTGAATAATCATTATTCAGGCCTATCTTTACACCGAAGCAGTTATTCTCCGTTTCTTATATATAAACACTGGCTCTCTTTACTTAAGAATACTTTTGATTACTCTCAAATATTTTTCCTCATTACACATCTTCAGCATCGGCGCTTCAGAGGTATATTTTTTTCATAACTACTGCAGAGGTATATTTTTTCATAACTATTTTTTGTGACTATGTATACCACTTAACTCTATTTCACGTTCACTTATTTCATACACCATCTTATTCAAATCTGCAGTTGTTCGTCCCTTACCTTTTCTTTTGAAATACCAGATCTCAATAGTCCACTGTGTCCATTTTATCCGTATATAATAGAACATTTATTCTTCTCTTCTCAATTATTCACTTGGCATCTTTCCTTCTTGTAGAAATACCTTACACAACCGTGTCATCCACTCAACATACTTTTGCCAACGAACTTCAATGTCGCATTATTAATTCCATCCTTCTATCATCCTCATTAAACTAGCTTGTATATTTTTTTCTTTATTGATGAATTTTCAACATCCCCTCAAAAATCAAAACTTCAGTTTTTCTTTCTATTGCATTTACCAGATAGACGTTCTTTCAATCGACTTCTCAACTTTACTTGTGTAATTTCTAACCTCTACTTCATAGAGTATTTTCTAACTATTACTTCATTGTGTAACTTCTAACCTTTACTTCATAGTGTAATTTCTAACCTGTTCTTCAGAGTGTAATTTCTAGCCTCTACTTCATAATGTAGTTTCTAACCTCTACTTGATAGTGTAATTTCTAACTATTACTTCATAGTGTAACTTCTAACCTTTCCTTCAGAGTGTAATTTCTAACCTATACTTAAGAGTGTAATCTCTAACCTCTACTTCATAATGTAACTTCTAACCTCTACTTAATAGTGTAATTTCCAACTATTACTTCATGGTGTAACTTCTAACCTTTACTTCAGAGTGTAATTTCTAACCTCTACTTCATAATGTATCTTCTAACCTCTACTTGATAGTGTAATTTCTAACTATTACTTCATAGTGTAACTTCTAACCTTGACTTCAGAGTGTAATTTCTAACCTATACTTTAGAGTGTAATTTCTAACCTATACTTCAGAGTGTAATTTCTAACCTATACTTCAGAGTGTAATTTATAACCTCTACTTAATAGTGTAATTTCCAACTATCACTTCATGGTGTAACTTATAACCTTAACTTCATATTTCAAATTCTACCTTTTACTTCATACTGTAACTTCTAACATTTACTTCATAGTGTAATTTGTAGCCACTACTTCTTAGTGTAATTTTTAGTATCTTCTTCATATTACAATTTTTACCTTTTACTTCATACTGTAACTTCTAACCTCTGCTTCATTGTGTAACTTCTAACCTCTACTTCATAGTGTAATTTCTAACTTTTACTTCAGAGTGTAACTTCTAACCTTTACTTCATAGTGTAAGTTCTAACTTTTATTTCATTATGTAACTTTCAACCTTTACTTTATAGTGTAACTTCTAACTTTACTTCATAGTGTAACTTCTAACCTCTGCTTTGTTGTGTGATTTCTAACATCTACTTCATAGTGCAACTTCTAACCTGTACTTCATAGTGTAATTTATAACCTCTACTTCATAGTGTACCTTCTAGCTTTTACTTCTTAGTGTAACTTCTGACCTGTACTTCATAGTGTAATATATAACCTGTAATTCGTAGTGCAACTTCTAACTTTTACTTTATAGCATAATTTCTAACTTCTACATCATAGTGTAACTTCTAACGTTTACTTCTTAGTGTAACTTCTAACCTCTACTTCGTAGTGAAACTTCTAACCTGTACTTCATAATGTAACTTCTAAACTCTACTTTGTAGTGCAACTTCTACCTTTTAATTCATAGCATAATTTCTAACCTCTAGATCATAGTGTAACTTCTAACGTTTACTTCATTGGGTAATTTCTAAGTTCTTCTTCAGTGTAATTTCTACCCTCTACTTCATAGTGTAATTTCTAACTTTTACTTCTTAGTGTAATTTCTAACCTTCGCTTCATAGTGTAACTTCTAATCTCTACTTCATAGCGTAACTTCTAACATCTACTTCGTAGTGTAACTTCTAACGTTTACTCCATAGTGTAATTTTTTACCTTTACTTCATAGTGTAACTTCTAACTTTCACTTCATAGTATAATTTCTAACTTCTACTTCAATGTAACTTTTAGCCTCTACTTCATAGTGGAATTTCTAACTTTTACTTCATTGTGTAATTTCTAATCTCTACTTCATAGTGTAACTCCTAATGTTTACTTCTTAGTGTAATTTGTACCTGTACTTCATAGTGTAACTTCTAACCTCTACTTCGTAGTGAAACTTCTAACCTGTACTTCATAATGTAACTTCTAACCTCTACTTCGTAGTGAAACTTCTAACCTGTACTTCATAATGTAACTTCTAACCTCTACTTCGTAGTGCAACTTCTACCTTTTAATTCGTAGCATAATTTCTAACCTCTAGATCATAGTGTAACTTCTAACGTTTACTTCATTGTGTAATTTCTAAGTTCTTCTTCAGTGTAATTTCTACCCTCTACTTCATAGTGTAATTTCTAACTTTTACTTCTTAGTGTAATTTCTAACCTTAGCTTCATAGTGTAACTTCTAATCTCTACTTCATAGCGTAACTTCTAACGTTTATTCCATAGTGTAATTTCTAACCTCTTACTCCATAGTGTAATTTTTTACCTTTACTTCATAGTGTAACTTCTAACTTTCACTTCATAGTATAATTTCTAACTTCTACTTCAATGTAACTTTTAGCCTCTACTTCATAGTGGAAATTCTAACTTTTACTTCATTGTGTAATTTCTAATCTCTACTTCACAGTGTAAATGTTTACTTCTTAGTGTAATATGTAACCTCTACTTCATAGTGTAACTTCTAACCTCTACTTCATAGTTTAGCTGCAGGTTTCTCCCCGAATTCACTTGAGTGCTGAATGGCCTCACAGGTCCCATCCCGGGCTGCGTAGCCCAAATTAAATAAACCCAAACTCAAACCCAAACCCAAAGCCATAAATAGGTTCGAGTAATTCTAGTCATTTCCACGCACTTAGGAGTTATTTCTTGTCCGTCGGTAATTCTCTGCTTCAATGTCTCCAAACAATTATTTTATTCTTTAACTCTTTCATTGTCATGCAATTGATGATGTTAAGATGTATACTCGTGTTTGTTGACCACTGAAAGTCATTGTTACAGCTGATTCAGAGTTAATGCTCAACAGCTCCAAGAGACATAGTTACAACATTAACCAGAATTGTTTAGAGCATAAAGAAGTCAAATGTAATTTTAGAAAATTACCTTGAATACATAAACCGCGTTTTATATGTATATGTGTATATATATATATATATATATATATAGAGAGAGAGAGAGAGAGAGAGAGAGAGAGAGAGAGAGAGATACCTAACTTAGATTCCAAATAATTCACAATGGCAATGATAGTATTTAAATAGAAGGGAAAATATCAGTGGAAAGAATTATAACAAGTAAGTCACAAAGGTATAGCCTACATTACTTGTAAAATAATTTTTGCATCATTTGATCTTTTCTCTCTCTCTCTCTCTCTCTCTCTCTCTCTCTCTCTCTCATTGAGCACAATGGTACAAGTAAAAGTTTTATATGTAACATATGTTAATTGTTATTATTTTTATGGCTGAACACCTATACTTTTTTTTTTTTTCATTACTTAATATGTATTGATTAATATTCACTCGTAAGATTAATTTTTAAAACATGGTATTTCAAACAGTTATGTATGAATGATAATGATGATCCAGAAATTAATTATCCATGACTTTCAACTGTCTTTTAGAGCGGTGACGTACTTATTGTGTTCTGTTTAATTTTCACGTCTCCAATAAATTTTGGGTTATAATCTCTTGGGGTCATGCGGAAATTATAGTAATAGTGACCCTGTGAATGAAGGCCGTGATTAATGTTTGGAATAGGCAAAAGGGGACGAAGGGATGGCAAGATAGGGAGATTAAAACAAAGACGATAAATGACAAACACCTTGGAATTGGGCAAAAAATGTGTGACAAATGCTCAGGAAGAGGGAGACCGTACAAGGCAAAGAAAACGGCTTCCAGACCAAAATAAGAAAGGCGTAACTACACTAAACAGGTGATTAAATTTCTTACGGAAGGTGAGGCTTGGGACAAAGGTACTGGGGAGGTTAGGCTGTTGGTGGGAATGTTGGAGGAAGGGAATATAGGCTGGGGGAAGTGGGAAGGGGATGTGAGGGTTGAGAGGAGGAGGGACAGTGGTAGGAGAGCAGCGTTAGTGACGGAGCGTGGTGAGGATGTCATCAGAGCTCTCCGTAATCCAAGCCCCTTGACGAGTGTAGGACGCTGCATTAATTCCTGTCGCATCAGCTCAGCTCAGAGTCAGTGGCGCTGCGAGGTGGTGTCGACTGAACCAAGGTGGTGGATTCCTGGCACATACACACACACGCACGTGCTCCTACACACATGCTTATACACACACCTCATGTCCTTTCTCATTCAATTTCATCGGTTTTCATCTTGTCAGGTGTTTTAGTTCTTTGATGATTTCTTTATAAACCGCCCTCATAAATTGTGGCTTTAAATATTTTCATTTATTTAGGCGTGATTGTTTGACCAATTTGGATTTACGTGTTATTTTGAGATCATTACTTTTGCTATGATTTAATAGTGTAACGCGTCTATATTGTATATGTAACAATTTTATGAATTTATAATACGGAAAATCTACGGATATTCTCCTCCCGATTTCACATACTTTTTATTATTTAAAAAAAAAAGTTTTCATAACCACCAATGTGTGAGAGAGAGAGAGAGAGAGAGAGAGAGAGAGAGAGAGAAAATGCTGCAAGCTTGTGATAATTAGATGAAACTAACAATTTATTGTGCTGTTTGATAAGATATGAAAATTCGAATGTTTGTTTATGCATTTTGAATGAGAAAACAGAAAAAAGGTACTACAACTGATTACTCAACGATCGATATCGACGTGTGTAGTAAATTCTTGGGTGACCGACCATGGGGTTCTTACTATGTCATGTCCTAGCCTCCTGACTATTACAGTGGTAACTCGTTCGCCTAGCATTCGCATGGTTAGAAGATTGGTCCTTAACCGGGACCGTGAGTTTAAGCCTTATACTGGGGAGGCCACTGCTAGGGTTTGGCACCCCAATGGTGGGTTGGGCTTGCCCGACTGACGTTCTGGTGAGATTCTATTCTGATGAAACTGAAACCAAACACCTCATATACTTGTGTTTGTAGATAGTACTAGGTATAATTATGTTTTTTTTTTTTTTTTATTCAAGAGGTCGTTCTTGGTTCGGCTATTTAAGAGTGAATGTGATATCAAGTGGTGTCTTATTTCACCCTGAAGTCCTTCGCTGTTATAATAACTGATTTCCTACTTCTGTGATATGAGAAGGAAAGAAGAGATGAAATATATTCGTTTTTGGAATGAAATATTAGCATTGTCAATGAAGTGTTCATGTATTAGACTAAAAAATACATATCTGGTTAGGCTTATTGACTTTATTGTAGACTTTTTATTTTTAGTGAAGTATTTTTTTTTATTTAGTTTGCTAATCAGATGAGGTTCTATTTGTATGTGGGGAGAGAGAGAGAGAGAGAGAGAGAGAGAGAGAGAGAGAAGATCCCTTTTTACTGGGAGTAAACCCATAATAGTAAAGTTGTCTTTCACACTCCCCACCCTCTTCTAACCCAATTTTCCTCCTCCTCACCCCCCCCCCCATACTTCTCCCTCTCCCCCTGCCTGTCTCATTGCGAGTGTCGGCCGCACTGTGTAGTAATGGGCGCATTTGAATCTTTGAAACTCTTCTACCAGAAATCCCCATTCCCAGCAATCCCCATTCCCATTTCATCTCCTCTCCCCTTCATCCCTTTACTTGCTATACATCCAATTCTCTCTTTCCTCTCCTACTTTCCTCCTCCTACTTTCCTCCTCTACTTTTCTTCTCTTCTTTCCTCCTCTTCCCTCTCCTGTCTGTCTGTCTGCTTGTATCATTCGTAATCTTATTAACTACCTCTCAAAGCTTCACATTGTCTTCGTATTGTGATAGTGAGGTGGAATTACCCCCCCCCCCCCCAACCCTCAAACCCCCCCCCCACCCTCAACCCCCTCCTTTCCGCTTGTTTCGTCGTCCATTGGGGGTTTTATATGTTTTTTTAGTTTCCTTTTTGTTGTGTGTGTAGTTCTTTGGATCACCCTCTCCCCCTAAACCTGAGGGGGAAAATGGCATTGGCTTAAGTCCTTCATGAGCTTTTCAGGATTTTCTTTGACTTTGCTTATCTCTGTTTTTCTTTCTTGTTTCGAGGCCTTGATAGAGGTAGTAAAGAAGACGAGAGAGAGAGAGAGAGAGAGAGAGAGAGAGAGAGAGAGAGAGAGAATTCTCATTCCTAAAAAAATCTATACAATCTTGACAAACCTGTAACTGAGTTTAATGCTCTTTATTATAAAGGGGAGTTTATTTCATTTATCTCTATTATTATTATTATTATTATTATTATTATTATTTTATTATTATTATTATTATCATTATTATGTGGTGTTTATGATCAAAAGATATGCCGCTTTATGTAATTGAACAATTACATTTAGTGAATACGAATACGTCCGACCTCATTTTTACATACTCAAAAGACTAATGTTTTGACTTTGGAATTTTATCATTCGTTTGAAGTTCCCAATTTGAGATTCAAGCTTGAAATTATTATATTAAATTCTATCCATAATTTGTATATGTCAGTATTTTTTTTAATGATTCAAAGGCTACTTATGATGTTGGTTAGGGTTAACAAGAACTTAATTTTTTTTTTTATGCTATTCTGTTACTCATTATTCTTAAAATAATGGCTACTATTATCATCAGCCTAATTATTTATTCTCTTGTGATGTTTATATATTTTTTAAAAGGGGATGTTTTTTACTTGTTTAATGATTATCATTACCTTTTTTATTATTGTTTGGAGGGCCATTTAACGTTTTTTTTATTATTATTATTATTATTATTATTATTATTATTATTATTATTATAATTATTATTATTATTATTTGTAGTCATGCACCCAGCCATTCGACGCTGCGCTTCATTACAGATTCAAGTTTTTTAAGCCAATAAAGCGAACGTTATTCCTCAATGGCAGTGATCGCTGTGATGGGGATTATTATGAGGGCGACCTAATTCATTACCTCAATTTACGATCGCAATCTTTTCATTTCATTGTGTTTTTATTAATCCGAACGGAGCGCGCATAGCGAGTGACACGGCGTCGGAGTGATACATTCTGGGAACGATCACTCCTGCACTTTTAATGAAGAGATTAAGAATTAATGAAATGGCCATATTAACATACATATGAGGACGAATGAACGTTGTTCTACATTTTGGTATAATTAAAACGCGCGTTTTGTTTATCGTTACGTATTATGGGGGCGGGAGGGGGAAGAGACATATTAAGACTGGCAATGAGCTCGAAATTGTTAATCATATCTTTTCGGTGGTGATTTGCGCCATCGTGTGATTGGTGCTGAAACGTCGCTTAGTTATGATGAGAGATATAAATATTGCTTAATGATTTGTCAGATTAATTAAGAGTGAAAAAGGCCCCTCAATAAATATGCAAAATAGGCTCCTCACAGTGAAGTCCAAAACGATGGAGGCCATAAGAATAAATTCAACGAAATGGCACAAGTTCTGTGTTTTTGTATGAGAGAGAGAGAGAGAGAGAGAGAGAGAGAGAGAGAGAGAGAGAGAGAGAGTCACTACACACACTTTATCTGAAATGACCTTAATGTATGATGGCATAAACCACGGATAAAATTGCTTATGGGAAAAAACCCGAAAAAAAATTTCTCCCCTCCCCCCGCTCAATTCGAAAGAGTCCACATCTCTTCATTCCAACTGGTTTTCAGCCTTTTGGTGTTAGAGATCTGGAGTATATCCTCTCTCTCTCTCTCTCTCTCTCTCTCTCTCTCTCTGCCCCATAACCCCCATTCTAGGTCCTACCCCCTTCATTCTTCCCTCCCCCTGTCTGTCTGTCTGTCTGTCTGTCTCTGCCTCTCTGGCCCACCTCCCCCTCCTCAGCCTCTCCCTTTCTAGAAAAAAAAGGCTCAACTTCTCCAAAGTCTTCGGAAACGTATTTGTACGAGTCCTCCAACGATAAGAAAGATTTAATGTGTTTATTGTGATTTTTCTGTATTTTCACCGTTCACTAAATGATCAGGAAAAATTCGGGTAGTGCGATAAGAGCCCCGTTTTCTCTCGTCAAGTCGAAGGGAATGTGAAATTGAAGTCGACGGTCCGCACTATTCCCATTTTCGTTCGGACGGCAGCGCTCAAGTGAGCCTTTTTGCTTCGTTCACACACACCCCCCCCCCTCTCCAGAGCGCGTGGGCATTAATTAAGATAAAATTTAAACTCCCCAGTCAATGTAAAAGCTGCTACCTATTAGGCAAAAATAACTGGCTCTAACTAAGATTAACCCAGGGGTTTAATTCAACGGTCTTCCCGTCAGATTGGGGTGACATGAGGTTGATTTTGAGCGGAGGAATACAGCGGCGTAAACGGAAGGAAACAAATGCCTATCGAGGACCCCCGAGGCGGTCGTTGGTGTCCGAAGCTCTACCACAAGAGTTGAAGAGTATTGAGATCGGAGTTGACTGCCCGGACGGATTGATGCGAGTGGGCTCGGGGGTCGGTAGGAAAGAGAGGCTTAAAGTGTCACATTGGAGCAGATCTACGGCTATACGCGGCAAATAACTGAAAATAAGCAACGTGACTCGAATAGCCCCGCCATTGCCCTCTTTGGAAAAGGAGAGGGAGAGGGAGGGAGGGAAAACTGGAGAAGAGAAGGACAGGGAAGGGCCTCTCGGGATGGAAAGGAAATAAAGAAGTGTAGATTAAAGCTAGTTAAGTAAGCGTGGTGATTTCGTGTTTTGAAAGCTGCCCCCGTCTTCATGAACGCTTTTCTTTGCAATTCTTTATTTCGTTCTATTATATAGGTTTTTTTTTATAACAGCAGAACTGTTTTCTTCTTTCCTGAAATAGAATTTTAGAGTTTGGACCGCCAAATTAATTTTTTGGGGAATTAATTAGTTTCATGAAATTTAAAGCAAGAGGCATGTAGTAAAATAAAAAATATAATAGAATGTAAAATATAAAAGAAAACCTTATAAATGAAAATCCCATCTCGATTGCTATAGGTTTTTTATTTATAAAACAAAAAACTCTAAGGAGCGTTTAATGTTTATTTGAATAACGTCCGAGTTCTTTTTATTTTAGAGATTAGTATTGGGGGTGAAAGAATCAAGGCATTGTATAAATTACTTTATTCTTAAATAATTGTAATTAAAAGATTTTATTTTTCTTCTACTTCTCATCGTTTGATGTGACCACGAACATAATACGATTACTTAGTCCTACAAAATCTTAAGCTTTATTTCATTGTTACAGGGTTGACGCAAGATTGAATGTTTGTTTGTTTAGGAATGAGAAGACTCTCTCTCTCTCTCTCTCTCTCTCTCTCTCTCTCTCTCTCGATGATACGAATGAGGTTTTTTGGCTACCACAAATGATGTGTACTGTTCTGAGTTAATGTTTATAGTACACCACTCATGAAATTGTAGTATTCAGCTGATTTTAAATTGTTATAAATTTTAATAGAAAATGGATGATTATATGAAAAAACGTAAATAAGTCTGGAAATTTGTCTTATATATATTTAAAATCTTAGTCGAAATTCTCTCAAGCAAAGAATAAGGTTTTCATCTTAAGGACATGAATTAATCCTAATGTTATTTTTTTAAATCTGATTAGTAAATTTGAAGTATACTGTAAATACAATCTAGAAATACTGATTGTATGTATGGTTTACAGTAATCATTTAGATGTTTTGTTAACTATAGGTAGGGGCTGCGATTAAAGATTTTTTTTTTAGTATTGCCATCGACTTTGAGGTTAAACTGGCATTTCACGTATTCAATAATAAGCTCTTTCTATTTAAAGAAAATTTCTCTCTCTCTCTCTCTCTCTCTCTCTCTCTCTCTTTCTCTGTATATATATATATATATATATATGTATGCAGTATTTATATATATTTATATATACTGTATATATATATATATATATATAGTATTTATATATATTAATATATACTCTATATATATATATATATATATATATTCTGTATATATATACATACATTTATATATATATATATACACACACACACACACACACATATATATATATATATATATATATAATCTTTCTTTCCAATGAGGATGCTACCTGAGAAATATTTTCATGATAATTTAAATTGTTAGCCTACTGATGTTACATTGAATTATGTAAGCATCTTGGCAGAAATCTATTGGCAAAAGAAATTTGCATTTCATGGGAATTGATACAGCCATTACGACACGGAATTCCATTTTTCCATGGTAGGCTAACTATATTAAGTCTGTTGTCGTTTGCATCATTGTCCATGAGTGTGATGTTTTTTTTTTTTTTGGTGTCAATCTCGTGCCACGAAGCTTTGTGACTTTTGTTCTGCAAGGCGGAATACGTCATCATGTCCATCGAGTGTGTGTGAGTGCGCTCGACAAACTCATATTTACGTGAGTGTTTGTTTTTGAGTAATTTGCGTATTGATGAGTGTTTGGGGAGGAAAGTATTCTTCTTGAAGCTTTTGCTAAGTACTTTCCTCAATTATAGATGTTGTTCTGCCATCGTTTGGAAATGGATTACGATTTTCATTAAAGGCAAATGAACGTTTATTTTAATTGGTGTAGATCACTGAATGATTCAGTGACTAGAAATCGTTTTGGATAATATTGTGAAGTTTTTCCGTTGTAAATTTTGAATGCTTGAGAGAGAGAGAGAGAGAGAGAGAGAGAGAGAGAGAGAGAGAGAGATTTTGTGTATTGGTGATTACCATGTCAATGACCCTCCCCCCACCCACCACCACTTCGATATTATTTTCTGAGGCTTTCAAAAGCCAGGGCGTTAAATTTCTTGCTCATAACTGAATTGGAGTTGCTGGATTGAGTTGTAGTTCTGTTCAGTATTGGATGTTGAATGGAATAGAATAAGGTAGGGTAGTTGGCAGCGGACCTGTTGTGGGTTTGCGATGGAATTGAACATAAAGGGCTTTTGGGTTGAATGGTTGTGTGGGCAGATTTGAATGGAACAAAAAGGGCTTTTTGGTTGAATGAGTGTTGGTATATTTGAATTGAACAGAAAGGGCTTTTGTGTTGAATGGTTGTGTAGGCATATTTGAATGGAATAGAAAGGGCTTTTTGGTTGAATGGTTGTGTAGGCATATTTGAATGGAACAGAAAGGGCTTTTGGGTTGAACGGTTGTGTTGGTAGTTTTAAATTGAACAGAAAGGGCTTTTGGGTTGAATAAGAATGTTGGCATATTTAAACAAAACAGAAAGGGCTTTTTGGTTGAATGAAAGTGTTGGTAGATTTGAACTGAACAGAAAGGGCTTTTGGGTTGAATAAGAATGTTGGCATATTTTAACAGAACAGAAAGGAGCTATTGAGTTGAATGAAAGTGTTGGTAGATTTAAATTGAATAGAAAGGGATTTTAGGGTGAATGAGTGTTGGTGGATTTGAAATGAACAGAAAGGGCTTCTGGGTTGAATAAGAGTGTTGGTAGATTTGAACGGAACAGAAAGGGTTTTTGGGTTGAATGAGAGTTATGTTAGATTTGAATCGAAATGAATGGGCTTTTGGGTTGGATGAAAGTGTTGGTAGATTTGAACTGAACAGAAAGGGCTTTTGGGTTGAATGAGAGTGATGTTAGATTTGAATAGAACCGACAGAGCTTTTGGGTTGAATGAAAGTGTTGGTAGATTTGAACTGAACAGAAAGGGCTTTTGGGTTGAATAAGAATGTTGATAGATTTGAACTGAACAGAAAGGGCTTTCGGGTTGAATAAGAGTGTTGGTAGATTTGAAATGAACAGAAAGGGCTTTTGGGTTGAATGAGAGTGATGTTAGATTTGAATAGAACCGACAGAGCTTTTGGGTTGAATGAAAGTGTTGGTAGATTTGAACTGAACTGGAAGGGCTTTCGGGTTGAATAAGAATGTTGGTAGATTTGAACTGAACAGGAAGGGCTTTCGGGTTGAATAAGAATGTTGGTAGATTTGAACTGAACAGGAAGGGCTTTTGGGTTGAATAAGAGTGTTGGTAGATTTGAACTGAACTGGAAGGGCTTTTGGGTTGAATAAGAGTGTTGGTAGATTTGAACTGAACTGGAAGGGCTTTTGGGTTGAATAAGAGTGTTGGTAGATTTGAACTGAACTGGAAGGGCTTTTGGGTTGAATAAGAGTGTTGGTAGATTTGAAATGAACAGGAAGGGCTTTTGGGTTGAATAAGAGTGTTGGTAGATTTGAACTGAACTGGAAGGCCTTTTGGGTTGAATAAGAGTGTTGGTAGATTTGAACTGAACTGGAAGGGCTTTTGGGTTGAATAAGAGTGTTGGTAGATTTGAAATGAACAGGAAGGGCTTTTGGGTTGAATAAGAGTGTTGGTAGATTTGAACTGAACTGGAAGGGCTTTTGGGTTGAATAAGAGTGTTGGTAGATTTGAAATGAACAGGAAGGGCTTTTGGGTTGAATAAGAGTGTTGGTAGATTTGAACTGAACTGGAAGGGCTTTTGGGTTGAATAAGAGTGTTGGTAGATTTGAACTGAACTGGAAGGGATTTTGGGTTGAATAAGAGTGTTGGTAGATTTGAACTGAACAGGAAGGGCTTTTGGGTTGAATAAGAGTGTTGGTAGATTTGAACTGAACTGGAAGGGCTTTTGGGTTGAATAAGAGTGTTGGTAGATTTGAACTGAACTGGAAGGGCTTTTGGGTTGAATAAGAGTGTTGGTAGATTTAAACTGAACTGGAAGGGCTTTTGGGTTGAATAAGAGTGTTGGTAGATTTGAAATGAACAGGAAGGGCTTTTGGGTTGAATAAGAGTGTTGGTAGATTTGAACTGAACTGGAAGGGCTTTTGGGTTGAATAAGAGTGTTGGTAGATTTGAACTGAACTGGAAGGGCTTTTGGGTTGAATAAGAGTGTTGGTAGATTTGAACTGAACAGGAAGGGCTTTTGGGTTGAATAAGAGTGTTGGTAGATTTGAACTGAACTGGAAGGGCTTTTGGGTTGAATAAGAGTGTTGGTAGATTTGAACTGAACTGGAAGGGCTTTTGGGTTGAATAAGAGTGTTGGTAGATTTGAACTGAACTGGAAGGGCTTTTGGGTTGAATAAGAGTGTTGGTAGATTTGAAATGAACAGGAAGGGCTTTTGGGTTGAATAAGAGTGTTGGTAGATTTGAACT
>NC_090750.1:74827341-74829841 GCF_036898095.1 Palaemon carinicauda
TATATATATATATATATATATATATATATATATTTGTATAAAAAGTTTACATACATATACATAGGTGTATAACTAAGGCAGGGACAAAAAGTGGTTAAAACGTTTTACAACAGATATGTTCAAATTCTAATATTTTTTTGAAAAATTAAAATCACTTTTAATCTGATATTTTGAAACTAGTATTTGCTGAAATTTTTAGAATTTAAAAATAAAACCTGGAGATCTAATCCTATATAAAGAGCTAAGAGACGTTCTTCATCACATATCTAACATGGATAAGTTATTTGAAAAGACTTGGCCTTACTTGGCCCTCACAGCTCTCTGCGGAGTCGCCGTGCTCCGTGAAGCCTCCGGGAATCCTCTTCGGTACATCTTCACTGGAGTCAACCGTGATGGTCAGGACAACGTCTTTGGGATCGACAATATCCTTTTCTTTGTTGGACTTGGAGCAGTTGTTTTATTTGGTCTGAGACAAGGAAAGCGAGGAAAGACTGATGAAGAAGAAGAAGAAGACTTGAAGAGAAACATTCGGGAGCTCTATGTCATACTACAAGAGGAAGTAAAAAATCTGAATGTGATTGCTCTTCATATGACAAATATTCAGGAGCTGGAGCGCAAGTTGAAAGAAACAGAGGATTGTAAGAAGCAGAAAGAAGAGGTGGGGAATATCTTAAGATTTACAAAGCAGCAGTTGGAGCATCAAGCCTTGGAAGACAAGATCCGTTGCCTCGAGGATCAGAAGAATCTTTTGGAAAAGCAGATGGCGGCTTATGAAAGGTCTAAAGCTGAACTGGAAGAAAAGCTCCTTCAGATCAAAGAAGAAAACAAACACCTGAAGAAATATGCTAATGAAGTAGCCCAAAGAAATGATGACTTGAATAACCAGGTGATGAGTCTGACAGCTCACTTGGCTGAGAGCAATTGCCGACTCATTCAGCTACAGACTGATGCAGATAATATGCACAAGAATCTGTGTAAAGTGACTGAAGAAAAGATGGAGATGGAAGAAATCATCCAGGCACAAGCCGAGACAATCAACCAATGCAAGAATGACAAGGAAGAGCTGCAGTTTAAAGTTCAAGATCTGCAAAAAGAAGTAAGATTGCTTTCGCAAGCGAAACAAAATCTGGAATGCCACCTACAAGAAAAAGACACCAGACTCCGGGATCAAAATGCTTTTCTGCAAGAGAGAGACGGTCGTCTTCAGGAGATGGAAGAGAAAGCCAACGCCATCGATGGAGAAAATAATCGACTGCAAGATGAGCTGCAGCAGCTACAACGAGAGAAGGAACAGTGTCTCCGTGACCTTGAAAACATCAAGATGCAGAAGAAACAACAAGAGGACACAAACACAAGACTCCAACAACAAGTCTCTGTTCTCATGAGATGGCACGAAGGTGTGGCCTTTGGCCTGATGGAGACTGATCAACAGCTCTTTAATGGAGCTCCATAGAAAGGATCAAAGTTTCATTTTAAGTTCTCATAGGAATATTCATTCATAATATTCTATTTGTTTTGTATATATATAAAAGGAATTAAATCATTTATAATAAATTATATTAATTATTTTTGTTTCATAACCACAGAAAAGTCTTTGCTTTTTGCGCCCACTTGACCTTATTTATTCAGAAATGACCCAATCACTGTCATGAAAATTGCATTGAATTGTGAACTTTATAACACAGTGATGTAAAATATGGTATCTTATTCTACAGGTATTAAACACAAAAGTTCTAAAATTGTTTATATTTTATTTGAAGAATATACAAATACAGGCATGCACATCTCTCTCTTTTTTTTCTTAATTTTTTCAAAAGCACATCGTAAGTTTTACCTCTAAACTGAAAGAATCAAGTCTTATTTTTCCAAAATTTTCAATTTTTTTTTCATAATGTTTCCTTGAAGAAAAATTAGTTATTGAAAATCGTTACTGGTTATTTCGATTAGTCGCTGCTGACTGTTCGTGGATTTAAGAGGATTCAGAACTGCTAGAACTAATTGGTGAAGAAGACGGATTATGAAGTTCTTGATAATATGATGCCAAGCATTGGTACCCGGGAGCGCTCCCGAAGAGAACGCAGGGGGAGTCAGCTGTCAGTATTTGTAGTAAAAGTGAAAAGAGGATGGTCAGTGAGATGGAAAAAAGGGAAGTGAGAACGAAAAAAGGGAAGTGAGAACGAAAATAAACGGTTAAAAAGTAGGCGCCTATAAAAGTTTAGGAAATTTTCATAATATCAGATTAACCGATCTGCACCCACTTTTTTAGCCTTTAACTTCACTTCCCTTCCCACTTCCTTTTTTTTCCATCTCGCTGACCGTCGTCATTTGACTTTTACTACAAAAAGCAACAACTGATTTTCTTGTCAGTTGCTCTTTGGCAGCGATGGGTCTCCCCGGCCCCCTTGCTTGACAACATGGCCTGGATATCATCAAGCATCTTCATAGATCCAGCAGTTCTAAATCCTCTCACATCCACGAAAAGTCATCAGCCACTAATTAA
>NC_090750.1:74839841-74847341 GCF_036898095.1 Palaemon carinicauda
TTCAGGAGCTGGAGCGCAAGTTGAAAGAAACAGAGGATTGTAAGAAGCAGAAAGAAGAGGTGGGGAATATCTTAAGATTTACAAAGCAGCAGTTGGAGCATCAAGCCTTGAAAGACAAGATCCGTTGCCTCGAGGATCAGAAGAATCTTTTGGAAAAGCAGATGTCGGCTTATGAAAGGTCTAAAGCTGAACTGGAAGAAAAGCTCCTTCAGATCAAAGAAGAAAACAAAGACCTGAAGAAATATGCTGATGAAGTAGCCCAAAGAAATGATGACTTGAATAACCAGGTGATGAGTCTGACAGCTCACTTGGCTGAGAGCAATTGCCGACTCATTCAGCTACAGACTGATGCGGATAAGATGCACAAGAATCTGTGTAAATTGACTGAAGAAAAGATGGAGATGGAAAAACACATCCAGTCACAAGCTGAGACAATCGACCGTTGCAAGAATGACAAGGAAGAGCTGCAGTTTAAAGTTCAAGATCTACAAAAAGAAGTAAGATTGCTTTCGCAAGCGAAGCAAAATCTGGAATGCCAGCTACAAGAAAAAGACACCAGACTCCGGGATCAAAATGCTTTGCTGCAAGAGAGAGACGGTCGTCTTCAGGAGATGGAAGAGAAAGCCAACGCCATTGATGGAGAAAATAATCGACTGCAAGATGAGCTGCAGCAGCTACAACGAGAGAAGGAACAATGTCTCCGTGACCTTGAAAACATCAAGATGCAGAAGAAACAACAAGAGGAAACAAACACAAGACTCCAACAACAAATCTCTCTTCTCATGAGATGGCGCCAAGGTGTGGCTTTTGGCCTGATGGAGACTGATCAACAGCTCTTTGATGGGGCTTCATAGAAAGGATCAAAGTTTCATTTCAAGTTCTCATAGGAATATTCATTCATAGTATTTTATTTGTTTTGTATACAGTATATATAAAAGGAACTAAATCATTTATAATAAATTATATTGATTATTTTTCTGTTTCATTAACCACAGAAAAGTCTCTGCTTTTTGCTCCCACTTGACCATATTTATTCAGAAATGACCCAATCACCGTCATGAAAATTGCATTGAATTGTGAACTTTATAACACTGATGTAAAATATGGTATCTTATTCTACAGGTATTAAACACAAAAGTTCTAAAATTGTTTATATTTTATTTGAAGAATATACAAATACAGGCATGCGCATCTCTTTTTTTTTTTCTTAATTTTTTCAAAAGCACATCGTAAGTTTTACCTCTAAACTGAAAGAATCAAGTCTTGCTTTTCCAAAATGTTCAAATCTTTTCATAATGTTTCCTTGAAGAAGAATTAGTTATTTAAAATCGTTACTGGTTATTCCGATTAGTCGCTGCTTACTGTTCGTGGATTTAAGAGGATTCAGAACTGCTGGAACTAATTGGTGATGAAGACGGATTATGAAGTTCGTGATATGATGCCAAGCATTGGTACCGGGGAGACCCTTCGCTTCCGAAGAGAACGCAGGGGGAGTCAGCTTTCAGTATTTGTAGTAAAAGGGAAAAGAGGATGGTTTGTGAGATGGAAAAAGACAAAGTGTAAACACGTGTGTTCTGATAATTATAAAGCCGCTAGAATAACATAACATAACCAAGCTCAAAATATATTAAACATGGTGCCTAAGAGAGAATCAGTGAAAGGTGCAGTGGGTGTGAGTGTGAGAAGGAAGGAAGTGAAAGGGGGAAAAGGAGAGGAAGAATATTCAAGTGACTCTGACCATGAAGAAAGGATGGCTGGTCCAAACGACTGCGGATGGTGCAAAAAAGGGGTTAGATCAAACCAAGAAGCGATAGAATGTGATTTGTGTGATGTATGGTTTCACATAGGCTGTGGTCAATTAGAAAGGAGTGAATTTAAGAAAATCAGTGAATCTAAACATGCCCGATGGTTCTGTAGTAGGTGCAGGGGGGATTTCAAAAACTTGAAGGCAGAAAACAAGAAACTTAGGAAACAGTATGATGAGCTCAGGGATAATTTCATAGGGCTGCAGGATACGGTAGATGAGTTAAAAAAGGAGATTAGGTCCTTGGTGGATAATAATATGATAGGAACAGGTCAGCTGACAAGAGAAGAAGTTAGGGAGGAAGTCAGGGCAGAGATGATAGAAATAAGGGAAAAGGAGAAAAAGAAAAACAATATAGTAATTTTCAATATAAAAGAAAGTACAAAAGTTGATAATAATGAAAAGCTGAGAGATGATTTTGATATATGTGGGAGTTTGATTAATGTCGAGTTAGGAATGAATGATGTGGAAATTGAAGAAGTGGGTAGGTTAGGCAAACCAAGGGAAGAGAGAGAGGAACAAGGACAAAGACAAAAACCAAGGCCCCTGCTAGTTAAGCTTAAAAGCACTAAGGAAAAATGGGGAATAATTGCAAGGGGCAAACGCCTCAGGAAATCAACAAAAGAGGAGTTGAGACAAGTTTTCATTGCACCTGACCTCACTTTTAGGGAAAGGGAAAAAGAAAGGAAGTTGCTAGAGGAATTGAGAGAGAAAAAAGAAAATGGAGAACAGGGGTGGTACATAAAGAGAGGAGAACTAGTAAGAAACGACAATTTTCGTCAAGAAGCAAACGCAAGCAGAGCGAATTAGGAAAGGTATAAATTCAGACAAAAAAGTTAGCCAATGTATAAGAATATGCCTGTTAAATATCCAAGCACTAACCAAGCAGAAATTAATAGAAATAGAAAACGAGATGAACACAAATAAAGTTCATATATTTTGTTTGACAGAAACGCACCAAAAAATAGATAAAATACAGCTGAGTAAAGGTCTGTTAAAGTTAGAAAAAAGAAGGGATTTTAAAGACAAAAAGGGTGGAGGGTTAATGTTAATTTTTAAAAACAATAACATCACTGAAGCAGAGGAAATAGAAACCAAACATAGCGATATAATAATGGTACAGTGCAAAATCCACAACTTAGTATTCCTGATAATACTGGTATATTTCGCAGCAGGAAATACAGAAGAAGATAGAAAAAGAGATCAAGAATTGAAAGTGGAATGTGAAAAATTAATACAAAAAGCAGGAGAAACAACACCTTTGCTAGTTATGGGGGATTTTAACGGCCACGTGGGATTTCTTGGGCACCAACAAGTAGACAGAAATGGGGAAATGGTGCTAGATTGGATGGGTAACCACAACCTAACTCTATTAAATGGAGATGAAAGGTGCTCAGGACTATACGCGTGGAATAGACAAGATCAGCATAGTGCTATTGATTTTGTACTTGCAAATAATATGCTATATAAACAATTTAAATGTATGGAAATAGATGAAGATAAAACAGTATTAGATATATCAGATCACAACTTAATAACAGTAGAATTGGAAGCAAAAACAAATAGCGAAAATAATTACAATAAAGGGAAGTGGGAAGAAATTACATATTATAGCAGTGACGCAAAAGATATAGACGAATATGTGAAATCTATAGAGAGAAAACTTGTCAGCAAGGATGTAAAAAACATTGATGAGCTAAACATAATAATGGCAGAAATGAAACAAGAACATTTGGCTAAAACATATAGGTGAAGGGTAACAAATGAAGGGAAGACCAAAGAACAACCTTGGGTAACCGAGGAAATAAGAAGAAAGATTAAGGAAAGAAAGGAACTTAATAGAAAAAAGAGAAATGAAAAAGATATTAGGATAAAAAAAGAATTAGAAGAAAAATACAATCATAAGAAGAAAGAAGTACAAATACTGGTGAAAGAGAGCATAACGTTATATGAGAAAAAGAAGACCAGGGAGATAAGAGATGATAAAAACAATAAACTATGGGAAAACATAAACAAATTAAGAAATAGCAAAGAAATAAAAAGCGAGGGAATACAATTATATGGAGAGAGGAAATAAACTATCTGATGAAGAGGCTAAAGAAGAATTAGTAAAATTTTGGAAAACAGTCTACAACACACATGAAAATAGAATAACAGAGATCTGGAATGAGGAGGAGGAGAGTGAATACCTGGATAATTTGAGAAGAGAAAACGACATTATAACTGTAAATGAATATAGTATACCTGAACATCTAAGGGAGCATTACGATGCTGTACTTAATGTCGAAGGAATAATTAAACCCATGCCCGCCGCTGAAATGAGTAAAGGTAAATTAGAAAAATGCTTAAAACGTCTAAAGAAAGGTAAAGCAGCTGGGCCAGATGGACTAAAGCCAGACTACTACAAAGCAATGATGATGAGTGATATATGCAAGAATACACTAGTGAACTGCTACAAAGAGGAACTAGCCAGCAAAGAAAAACCCAAAAGCTGGAAAGAATCCAGAACAAAAATGTTAAAAAAGAAAAACAAGCCAACAGCAAAGGAATTGAGACCTATAGCTCTCACAAATGTATCATATAAAATATACATGGCTTTTATCAAGGATGAAATAGAAAGGCATTTAAAAAGTAATAATGCCATAGAGGATAGTCAAGCGGGATTTACAGAAGGAGGAAGGATTGAGGATAATATATTCATCTTACAATACATGGTCGAAGAAACTTTCAAAAATAAGAAAAAACTCATAGTGGCCTCTTTAGATTTCAAAAAAACTTTCGATTCCATAAAAAGGGAAGCACTGATAGAAACATTAAAGCAATACAAAGTACATACTAGTATAATTAACTCTATAGCTGAAGTGTATGTGGGAGACTCGACTACGTTAGACATAGGGGAAAGAGTAGAACAAAAATTGAGCGTAAGTAGTGGAATAAAGCAAGGCTGTACTGCCTCTACAACATTATTCAAATTAATTACTTATCAGATTATAAAACATGTAGAAAAGGAAGGTAATGGTTTTAAAAATGATATTATAAAGCTATTAGTATTATTTTTTGCTGATGATGTCCTAGTGCTTGCTGAGAATATAGAGGATGCTGAATTAAACATAAGGAAAGTGATAGATATAGGAAAGCAGTGTGGTTTAGACATAAATAGAGACAAAAGTAGCGTACTTATATATAATATGAAGGAGAAACCAGATAATATAGAGGGAATAAGAGTAGTAAGCAATATTAAATACCTAGGTATCAAGGTAGATGATGGTAGGAATATGTTCAAAACACAGAAAAGTGAAATGATAGTTAAGGCACAAAAGCTAGCCAATCTTACATATTCGATCATAGAAAAAAGTTGTAATAAGATACTGATAGGGAAAACATACTGGAAAAGTGTAGCACTACCTTCTATATTATATGGAACAAATGTGATTAACTTAACGGAAACGGAAATAGAAAAGTTGCAGAGAATAGAGAATGGAGTGTATAGAAGGATGTTAGGGGCTTTAAAGAATACAGCAATTGTAGCCTTGAGAGGGGATGTAGGAGCATCTGCTATGAAAACAAGGGTAATGGATGGTAAGCTGAGGTACCTTAATAGCATTTTTAAGGGAGAAAAGGACCTACTTACAGCAATAGTCAATGATATGGAAGAAAAAGAGAGGAAGTGGTGGATGCATGTGAAGAAGTATGCTAAAGAATGTGGGATGGCGATGAGAGAAGTCAAGAGATGTACGAAAGAGGACATAAAGAAGAGAACAAGAGAATGGGACACAAGCAAATGGAAGAGTGAAATGGAGTGTAAGGAGAGTTTAATTTTGTATAAAAACTGGAAAAGTGAAATCAAGGAGGAGGAAGTGTATGACAATACATTTTCGTCAATTTTATTATTCAGAGCAAGGACAAACTCATTGGGCTTGAATATAAGAAACAGACACCAAGATGGAAATATAAATTGTGTATTCTGTGATGTAGAAGAAAATGCTAACCACTTTATATTATATTGTCCACAGTTTAGTGATATAAGAATAAAAGCAATTGAGCTTCAACAACCATACGAAGAAGATAGTGCACAAACAGTTGGAAAATTCCTTTTTTGTGAAGAGAATATTGAAAATAAGAAAAGTATACTACAACAAATGTGGATGAAAAGAGAAAAACTAGTGAAAATAAGGAACACACAAAACTAAAAGACACAGAGGCGCCGTTGTAAAGGCTATGCCTCACCCTAGAACCTGAACCTGAACGAAAATAAAAGGTTAAAAAGTAGGCGCCTATATAAATTTAGGAAATCTTCATAATATCAGATTAACCGATCTGCACCCACTTTTTAGCCTTTAATTTTACTTCCCTTCCCACTTGCTTTTTTCCCATCTCGCTGACCTTCGTCATTTGACTTTTACTACAAAAAGCAACAACTGATTTTCTCGTCAGTTGCTCTTTAGAAAGCGATGGGTCTCCCCGGCCCCGTTGCTTGACAACATGGCCTGGATATCATCAAGCGTCTTCATAGATCCAGCAGTTCTAAATCCTCTTACCTCCACGAAAAGTCATCAGCCACTAATTAAAATAACCATTAACGACTTTTAATAACTGATTCTTCTTCAAGGAAACATTATGAAAAGATTTGAAAATTTTGGAAAAATAAAATTCTTGATTTTTTCAGCTTAGAGGTAAAACTTACGATGTCCTTTTGTGAAAAGGAAGAAAACAAACAAATTTGAATATGGATGTCTGTTTTTGTATATTCTTCAAATAAGAATTTTTGTTTGATATCATCACAATAAGAACCAAATTTTAGATTATTGCGTTATCAAGTTCGCAATGCAATACATAGTTTTTATGATGATGATTGGGTCATTTGCAAATTATAGTCAAATGGGCACTCAAATCAAATTTCTGTGGTTATTGAAACAGAAAAATAAATACAAACATTTATTACAAATAGTTCCTTTTATATATTCACAAAACAAATTTCAACATACTAAGAATGATCATTCCTTTAAAAACTTAAAATGAAACTTTGTTCCTTGCTATGGAGCCCCATTGACGAGCTGGTCGTCAGTTTTCCTCAGGCCAAAGGCCACACCTTCGCGCCATCTCATGAGAAGAGAGATTTGTTGTTGGAGTCTTGTGTTTGTTTCCTCTTGTTGTTTCTTCTGCATCTTGACGTTTTCAAGGTCACGGAGACACTGTTCCTTCTCTCGTTGTAGCTGCCGCAGCTTATCTTGCAGTCCATTATATTCTCGATCGATGGCGTTGGCTTTCTCTTCCATCTCCTGAAGACGACCGTCTCTCTCTTGCAGCAACGCATTCTGTTTCCGGAGTCTGGTGTCTTTTTCTTGAAGCTGGCATTCCAGATTTTGCTTCGCTTGAGAAAGGAATCTTACTTCTTTTTGTAGATCTTGAACTTTCTGCTGCAGCTCTTCCTTGTCATCCTTGCATCGGTTGATTGTCTTGGCTTGTGCCTGGATGATTTCTTCCATCTCCATCTTTTCTTCAGTCACTTTACACAGATTCTTGTGCATACTATCTGCTACAGTCTGTAGCTGAACGAGTCGGCAATTGCTCTCAGCCAAGTGAGCCGTCAGACTCATCACCTGGTTATTCAAGTCATCATTCCTTTGGGCCATTTCATCAGCATATTTCTTCAGGTGTTTGTTTTCTTCTTTGATCTGAAGGAGCTTTTCTTCCAG
>NC_090750.1:74849841-74867341 GCF_036898095.1 Palaemon carinicauda
TTTTCTAGTCCATTGCACAAATTAAACTTCTCACAATTCTATGGTTACTTGGCTTTTATTCGTTTAACACTGTTAGCCTATGCCTTTAACTAATCACCTAAGACAAATGTAAATAGTCTTTTGGTTTTCAAGATATATCCATATCTGTATTACTTGTTGTGTGTGCATACGTTTGAATGATCCTCATTTTATACATTTTATTCACTTTGATAATCAGTCCCGAAATTTTATCACTGATACTATAAAAATGTTTTTATTTATAAGTAAGATATTTTTTTCCGTAACTGACTCTGGTCGCAGTCTGAGACTGATATGTTTCTAACCTAATTGGTTTTTACTCAAGATTTTATGTGTTGAACTTAGACTCTGCTCAAGACTGAGTTGTGTGTTTGAGTAAACTCTTTTGCTGTAATATTCCTCAGGCTACTGAGAGCAATATCAAATACGCCACTCATTTCTCAAAGAATCATTTACTTAACATAAAAAAGGACAACTTTCCACAGTCGCAAAAAATATAAAGCTTTTACCTTTAGTCTTTCAGCCTCCATCGTTAAAAGATCTCAAGTCTAAAATTGCAAAAACGCAGGAAATTGAGAGGAAAATGTAATCCAACTGATTCTAAAATTTAGAAATTCATGTGACTACATTTTAGGGATTTTTTTTCGAATTGGGGAATATTGAGTGTTTAGTGACCATAGTTAGGAAGGTCTACAGAGGAAAGGGACCTTGACAGTAAGTCATCTCATTTCTGCCCTTTAGCAAGGTAAACCACAATTAGAATATGCTGTCCAATAGATCAAATATATATAAAGTTCTCGTCTATGAATAAAAATAAAATAAATAGAAACTAAACATTCATTTAACGAAAGTTTAAGGATGAAAACAAAATGGAGATGTATTACTTCCCTAATACACTTGAAATTTGACTATTCAGCAAACTACTGTACAGATCAATTCACAAGTATGGCGACAGACGTTCTTGATACTAAAAGGGGTATGGTCTTGCAAGTGTCGTCGGAGTACTGAATGTGACTTCACTTCACCCAAATTGCTAATCTATGACCAGCTGCGCCCGTTAATGAAGTGAAGGTGCACACACACACACACACACACAATATATATATATAAATATATATATATATATATATATATATATATATATATATATATATATATATATATATATATATATATATGTGGGTGTGTGTGTGTGTGTTTGTGGGTGTGTGTTTGTTTGTGTATGTGTGTGTGTGAGTGAGCGAATAACTTGATAAATATGAATGAATTATGGAGCGCAGACGACGACAAAATTAACTTGACTATTATGACAGGGAGGTTATGATGGTAATATAAAAACACGGATATTTAGGAAGAATGAGAAAAAAATCCCGTTTCTCCATAAACTAGTTCTATATTTTCTTCGTCAATATCTCTATTCCTTTTCTGTGTGGAGAGAGAGAGAGAGAGAGAGAGAGAGAGAGAGAGAGAGAGAGAGAGAGAGAGAGAGAGAGAGAGAGAGAGAGAGATCCACATATTTCGAATGCTTTTTAATTACCCTAAACTATTTCTCAATTTATTTCAATTACACAGAGAACGAAATAACCTGCTAAGTATACTAACTGATTGCTAACACACTTGCAAATGTGTGCAGAAGCCCATGAGATTTGGCTAAAATGCAACAAGGGAAACCTTTCAATAAGCTTCTATTATTATTATTATCATCATTATTATTATTATCATTATTATTATTATTATCATTATTATTATTATTATTTTTTTTTCTTTGCTAAGCTACAACCCTAGTTGGAAAAGTAGAAAAGCGGGATGCTATAAGATCAAGGGCCCCAACAGGGAAAATAGCCTAGTGAGGAAAGGAAATAAGAAAAACTACAGGACAAGTTTAAGAACAATAACAACATTAAAATAAATCTTTCTTATATAAACTATAAAAACTTGAAAATAACAAGAGGATAAAAACTTCAAAATAACAAGAACAAGAGATACAAGATAGATTAGTGTGCAAGAGTGTACCCTCAAGCAAGTGATCTCTAACGCAACACAGTGGAAGACCAAGGTACAGAGGCTATGACACTACCCAAGACTAGAGGACAATGGTTTGATTTTGGAGTCTCGTTTACTCTTACTAAGAGGAAATTAGCCACAGAACAACTACAGTGTAGTAGTTAGCCTCTAGAGAGAAGAAGAATTTTTTGGTAATTTCCGTACTGGCAAGAGTATGAGGAAAGAGGAGAATATGTAAAGAATAGACCCATCTATTCTGTGTATGTGTCAACAAAGATGGAATGAGCCGTAACCAGAGAGAGAGACCCAATGTGCTACTGTCTGGTCAATCAAAGGACGCAATAACTCTCTAGCGGTAGTATCTTAACGGGTGGCCGGTGCCTTGGCCAACCGACTACTTGAATATGGCAAAAGATTAGTAAGGAGATAACTCACACCAATTTTAAGATTTTAATCTATTTGGTTTTCAAGCTGACTGACTTGTCGCATCTGCATGATATTAGTTTCATCACTTAAATTCTAGCGAAAGAATGTTTGCTACTTCCTTTCTGAAACTACGTGGTCTGCCTCATTAAGTTTTTCTCTGTGAATGCAATTCTGTATACGTGTGTGGTGTTGATGGTATGTATGTATATATGTATATATATATATATATATATATATATATATATATATATATATAAAAATGTATCCATCTATCTATATGTCTATTTATATATATAAATATATATAGAAAAGTATCTTTATAGTTATGTATATAAACCAACATAAACATATATATATATATATATTTATATATATTTTTGAGTATGAATGTATATGTATACATATGCATGCACACACGCATATATATATATATATATATATATATATACATATATATATATATATAATATATATATATATATATATATATATATATATATATTTATATTTATATGTGGGGTGATAGATAGATATACATGTGTAAAAATGTTTATGCTCGTGTTTGAATTCACGCACGCACACACACACACACACACACACACATATATATATATATATATATATATATATATATATATATAAAGTTTACATACATATACGTAAGTGTATAACTAAGAAAGGGACGATAAATGGTTAAAACGTTTACAACAGAGATGTTCAAATTCTAATATTTTTTTTTTTAATTAAAATAACTTTTAATCTGATATTTTGAGACGAATATTTGCTGAAATTTCCACAATTTAAAAATAAAACCTGGAGATCGAATCTTATATAAACAGGTGAGCGTCGTTATTCATCACATATCTAACATGGATAAGTTATTCGAAAAGACTTGGCCTTACTTGGCCCTCACAGCTCTCTGCGGAGTCGCTGTGCTCCGTGAAGCCTCCGGGAATCATCTTCGGTGCATCTTCCCTGGAGTCAACCGTGATGGTCATGACAAAGTCTTCAGGATCGGCAATTTCCTTCTCTTTGTTGGACTTGGAGCATTTTTTTCGTTTGTCCTCAGACGAAAGACTGATGAAGAAGAAGACGACGACGACGACGACTTTAAGAGAAACATTCCGGAGCTCTGTGTCACACTAGAAGAGCAAGTAAAGAATATGAATGTGATTGTTGTTAATATGACAAAGATTCAGGAGCTGGAGCGGAAGTTGAAAGAAACAGAGGATTGTAAGAAGAAGAAAGAAGAGATAGGGAATATCTTAAGATTCACAAAGCAGCAGTTGAAGCATCAAGCCTTGGAAGACAAGATCCGTTGCCTCGAGGATCAGAAGAATCTTTTGGGAAAGCAGATGTCGGCTTGTGAAAGGTCTAAAGCTGAACTGGAAGAAAAGCTCCTTCAGATCAAAGAAGGAAACAAGGACTTGAAGAAATATGCTGATGAAATGGCCCAAAGGAATGATGACTTGAATAACCAGGTGATGAGTCTGACAGCTCACTTGGCTGAGAGCAATTGCCGACTCATTCAGCTACAGACTGATGCGGATAAGATGCACAAGAATCTGTGTAAAGTGACTGAAGAAAAGATGGAGATGGAAAAATACATACAGTCACAGGCTGAGACAATCGACGGTTGCAAGAATGACAAGGAAGAGCTGCAGTTTAAAGTTCAAGATCTACAAAAAGAAGTAAGATTGGTTTCGCAAGAGAAGCAAAATCTGGAATGCCAGCTACAAGAAAAAGACACCAGACTCCGGGATCAAAATGCTTTGCTGCAAGAGAGAGACGGTCGTCTTCAGGAGATGGAAGAGAAAGCCAACGCCATTGATGGAGAAAATAATCGACTGCAAGATGAGCTGCAGCAGCTACAACGAGAGAAGGAACAGTGTCTCCGTGACCTTGAAAACGTCAAGATGCAGAAGAAACAACAAGAGGAAACAAACACAAGACTCCAACAACAAATCTCTCTTCTCATGAGATGGCGCCAAGGTGTGGCCTTTGGCCTGATGGAGACTGATCAACAGCTCTTTGATGGGGCTCCATAGAAAGGATTAAAGTTTCATTTTAAGTTCTCATAGGAATATTCATTCTTAGTATTTTAAAATTTGTTTTGTATATATATAAAAGGGATTATTTGTAATAAATTATATTAATTATTTTTCTGTTTCATTAACCACAGAAAAGTCTTTGCTTTTTGCGCCCACTTGACCATAATTATTCAGAAATGACCCAATCACCGTCATGAAAATTGCATTGAATTGTGAACTTGATAACACAATGATGTAAAATATGGTATCTTATTCTACAGGTATTAAACACTAAAGTTCTAAAATTGTTTATATTTTATTTGAAGAATATACAAATACAGGCATGCACATCTCTTTTTTTTTTCTTGATTTTTTCAAAAGCACATCGTAAGTTTTACCTCTAAACTGAAAGAATCAAGTCTTATTTTTTCAAAATTTTCAAATCTTTTCATAATGTTTCCTTGAAGAAGAATTAGTTATTGAAAATCGTTACTGGTTATTTCGATTAGTCGCTGCTGACTGTTCGTGGATTTAAGAGGATTCATAACTGCTGGAACTAATTGGTGATGAAGACGGATTATTATGAAGTTCATGATATGATGCCAAGCATTGGTACTGGGAAGACCCTTCGCTCCCGAAGAGAACGCAGGGGGAGTCAGCTGTCAGTATTTGTAGTAAAAGTGAAATGAGGATGGTCAGTGAGATGGAAAAAGGGGAAGTGAGAGCGAAAATAAAAGGTTAAAAAGTAGGCGCATATAAAAGTTTAGGAAATCTTTATTATATCAGATTACCAATCTGCATCCACTTTTTAGGCTTTAACTTTACTTCCCTTCCCACTTCCTTTTTTTTTTCCATCTCGCTGACCATCGTCATTTGACTTTTACTTCAATAAGCAGCAACTGAATTTCTCGTCAGTTGCTCTTTGGCAGCGATGGGTCTCCCCGGCCCCCTTGCTTGACAACATGGCCTGGATATCATCAAGCATCTTCATAGATCCAGCAGTTCTAAATCCTCTTACATCCACGAAAAGTCGTCAGCCACTAATTAAAATAACCATTAACGACTTTTAATAACTGATTCTTCTTCAAGGAATTATTATGAAAAGATTTGAAAATTTTGGAAAAATAAAAGTCTTGATTCTTTCATTTTAGGGGTAAAACTTACGATGTCCTTTTGTGAAAAGGAAGAAAACAAACAAATGTGAATGTGGATGTCTGTATTTGTATATTCTTCAAATAAGAATTGTTTGATATCATCACAATAAGACACCAAAGTTTAAATTATTGCGTTTTCAAGTTCGCAATGCAATACATAGTTTTTATGATGATGATTGGGTCATTTGCGAATTAATAGTCAAATGGGAACAAAAATCAAATTTCTGTGGTTAAGGAAACAGAAAAATAAATACAAACATTTATTACAAATAGTTCCTTTTATATATTTACAAAACAAATTTCAACATACTAAGAATGATCATTCCTTTAAAAACTTAAAATGAAACTTTGTTCCTTCCTATGGAGCCCCATTGGCGAGCTGGTCGTCAGTTTTCCTCAGGCCAAAGGCCACACCTTCGCGCCATCTCATGAGAAGAGAGATTTGTTGTTGGAGTCTTGTGTTTGTTTCCTCATGTTGTTTCTTCTTCATCTTGACGTTTTCAAGGTCACGGAGACACTGTTCCTTCTCTTGTTGTAGCTGCCGCAGCTTATCTTGCAGTCGATTATTTTCTCCATCGATGGCGTTGGCTTTCTCTTCCATCTCCTGAAGACGAACGTCTCTCTCTTGCAGCAACGCATTCTGTTTCCGGAGTCTGGTGTCTTTTTCTTGTAGCTGGCATTCCAGATTTTGCTTTGCTTGAGAAAGGAATCTTACTTCTTTTTGTAGATCTTGAACTTTAAGCTGCAGCTCTTCCTTGTCATTCTTGCATCGGTTGATTGTCTCGGCTTGTGCCTGGATGTGCTTTTCCATCTCCATCTTTTCTTCATTCACTTTACACAGATTCTCGTGCATCTTATCTGCAACAGTCTGTAGCTGAACGAGTCGGCAATTGCTCTCAGCCAAGTGAGCCGTCAGACTCATCACCTGGTTATTAAAGTTATCATTTCTTTGGGCCATTTCATCAGCAGTTTTCTTCAGGTGTTTGTTTTCTTCTTTGATCTGAAGGAGCTTTTCTTCCAGTTGAGCTTTAGACCTTTCATAAGCCGCCATCTGCTTTCCCAAAAGATTCTTCTGATCCTCGAGGCAACGGATCTTGTCTTCCAAGGCTTGATGCTCCAACTGCTGCTTTGTAAATCTTAAGATATTCCCCACCTCTTCTTTCTTCTTACAATCCTCTGTTTCTTTCAGCTTGCGCTCCAGCTCCTGAATATTTGTCATATCAACGGCAATCACATGCAGATTCTTTACTTGCTCTTTTAGTGTGACACAGAGCTCCGGAATGTTTCTCTTCAAGTCTTCTTCTTCTTCATCAGTCTTTCGTTGCTTTCCTTGTCTCACAACAAATGAAAGAACTGCTCCAAGTAAAACAAAGAGAAGGGAATTGTCGATCCCAAAGACGTTGTCCTGACCATCACGGTTGACTCCAGCGAAGATGTACCGAAGATGATTCCCAGAGGCTTCACGGAGCACGGCGACTCCGCAGAGAGCTGTGAGGGCCAAGTAAGGCCAATTCTTTTCAAATAACTTATCCATGTTAGATATGTGATGAATAACGACGCTCACCTGTTTATATAGGATTCGATCTCCAGGTTTTATTTTTAAATATAGGATTCGATCTCCAGGTTTTATTTTTAAATTCTAGAAATTTCAGCAAATATTCGTCTCAAAATATCAGATTAAAGTGAGTTCAGGTTCAGGTTCAGGTTCTGGGGTGAGGCATAGCCTTTACAACGGTGCCTCTGTGTCTTTTAGTTTTGTGTGTTCCTTATTTTCACTGGTTTTTCTCTTTTCATCCACATTTGTTGTAGTATACTTTTCTTATTTTCAATATTCTCTTCACAAAAAAGGAATTTTCCAACTGTTTGTGCACTATCATCTTCGTATGGTTGTTGGAGCTCAATTGCTTTTATTCTTATATCACTAAACTGTGGACAATATAATATAAAGTGGTTAGCATTTTCTTCTACATCACAGAATATACAGTTTATATTTCCATCTTGGTGTCTGTTTCTTATATTCAAGCCCAATGAGTTTGTCCTTGCTCTGAATAATAAAATTGACGAAAATGTATTGTCATACACTTACAGTTTAATTTCTCAAAAAATAGGACTATTTGAACATTTCGGTTGTAAAACGTTTTAATCATTATCGTCCCTTTCTCGGGTATACACTTATGCATACGTATGTAAGCTTTTTATATAAATGTATACACACACACATATATATATATAATATATTATATATATATATATATGTATATATGTATGTATGTATAATGTGTATGTGTGCATGCATATGCATACATACACATATTCATACACACACATATATAACTAAACATATATGTGTGTTGGTATATATATGTATATATATATATATACATACAGTATATATATATATTTTTTTATTTATATATATGTGTATGTGCGCATGCATATTCATACATACACACACATATATAACTAAACATATATGTGTGCTGGTATATATATATATATATATATATATATATATATATATATATATATATTTGTATATATGTACATGTTTATGCATAACTATCTACTGTAGATATTTTTCATATATATATATATGTACATATATATATGTATATATATATATATATATATATATATATATATATATATATATATATATATATATATATATATATATTATATACAGAGAGAGAGAGAGAGAGAGAGAGAGAGAGAGAGAGAGAGAGAGAGAGAGAGAGAGAGAGAGAGAGAGAGAGAGAGAGAGAGAGAGACGGCTGTAGTGGTTGTTGTATATATATATATAATTATAGAAAATACATTCATGTATTTATACCTAATACACACATATCTATCTATCTCTATCTATCTATCTATTTATATATATACACACATATCTATCTATCTCTATCTATCTATCTATTTATATATATACACAATAATGTATATATATATATATATATATATATATATATATATATATATATATATATATATATATATATATATGTGTGTGTGTGTGTGTTTGTGTGTGTAATATGTATAAATATATAAATGTATTTCTATAAATATATATATAAATAAATAAATATATATATATATATATATATATATATATATATATATATATATATATATATATATATATATATATATATACATACAACAACCAATACAGCTTTTCGAGTCTACTGCACAAATTATACTTCTCACAATTCTATAGTTACTTGACTTTAATCTGTTTAACTCCATTAGCCGCTGCCTTTAACTAATCACTTAAAACAAATGTAGATAGAATCCTTTGGTTGTTCAAGATATATCCATATCTATATTACATGTTGTGTGTGCATACGTTTGAATGATCTTCATTTTATACATTTTATTCACTTTGATAATCAGTCCCGAAATTCTATCACTGATACTATAAAAATATTTTTATAATAAAGATATTTTTTTCTGTAACTGACTCAGGTCGCAATCTGAGATGGATATCTTTTTCTAACTTGATTGGTTTTTACTCAAGATTTTATGAATGGAACTTACAGTAGACTCTGCTCAAGACTGAGCTCTGTGACTTTTGTTCTGCAAGGTGGAATACGTCCTGTGCCTCGAGTTTGTGTGAGTGCGCTCGACGAACTCATATTTACATAAGTGTTTGTTTTCGAGTAATTTGCATATTGACGAGTGTTTGGGGAGGAAAGTGTTCTTGTTGAAGCTTTTGCTAAGTACTTTCCTCAATTATAGATGTTGCTCTGTCATCGTTTGGAAATGGATTACGATTTTCATTAAAGGCAAATGATTGTTTATATTAATTGTTGTAAATCACTGAATATTTCAGGGACTAGAACTCGTTTTGGATAACATTGTGTAGTTTTTGCGTTGGTATTTTAATTTTCATAATTGAATACTTCGAACAACTTATGTTTGAATTGTATAGGACTTCTGATAAGAGAGAGAGAGAGAGAGAGAGAGAGAGAGAGAGAGAGAGAGAGAGAGAGAGAGAGAGAGAGAGAGAGAGAGAGAGAGATTTTGTGTTTTTGTTCCATTCACCTTTGGAGTGAGGGATTAGCATGCCAATGCCCCCCCCCCCCTCCACTTCGATGTTACTTTCTGTGGCTTTCAAAAGCCGTGATGCTGGATTTCTTCCTCGTAACTGAATTTGAGTTGCTGGATTGAGTTGTAGTTCTGTTCAGTATTGGATGTTGAATGGAATAGAATAGGGTAGGGTAGTTGGCAGAGGACCAGTTGTGGGTTTGCGATGGAATTGAACAAAAAGGGTTTTCGGGTTGAATGGTCGTGTGGGCAGATTTGAATGGCACAGAAAGGGTTTTTGGGTTGAATGAGTGTTGTTAGATTTGAACTGAAAAGAACGGGGTTTTGTGTTGCATGGTTCTGTAGGCAGATTTGAATGAAACAGAAAGGGCTTTTGGGTTGAATGAGTGGTGGTATATTTGAACTGAAAAGAAAGGGCTTTTGGGTTACATGGTTCTGTAGAAGATTTTAGTGGAACAGAAAGATTTTTTGGGTTAAATTTTTGTGTGGGTAGATTTGAATGGAACAAAAAGGGCTTTTGGGTTGAATGAGTGTTGGTATATTTGAACTGAACAGAAAGAGTGTTTGGGTTGCATGGTTGTGTAGATAGATTTTAATAGAACAGAAAGGGTTTTTGGGTTGAATGAGAGTTGGTATATTTGAATTGAACAGAAAGGGCCTTTGGGTTGAATGGTTGTGTAGGCAGGTTTGAATGAAACAGAAAGGTTTTTTTGGGATAACATGTGAGTGTTGGTAGATTTGAATTGAACAGAAATGGCTTATGGGTTGAATGAGTCTTGGCATATTTGAATTGAATAGAAATGGCTTTTGAGCTGAATGAGCGTGTTCGCATATTTGAACTGAACAGAAAAGGCATTTGGATTGAATGAGAGTATTCGCAGGTTTTAACTGAAAAGAAAGGGCTTTTGAGTTGAACGAAACTGCTGATAGATTTAAATTGAACAGAAAGGGCTTTTGGGTTGAATGAGTGTTGAAATATTTGAACTGAACTGAAAGGGCTTTTGGGTTGAAGGAGAGTGTTACTAGATTAGAATTGAACAGAAAGTGCTTTTGTATTAAATGAGTTTGCAGATTTGAATTGAACAGAAAGGGCCTTTGGGTTCAATGAGAGTGTTGGGAGATTTGAATTTAAGAGACGGTTTGGGGTTGACTGAGTGTTGGCATATTTCAATTGAACAGAAAGGGCTATTGGATTGAATAAGTGTGTTGGCCAATTTGAATTGAACTGAAAGGACTTTTGGGTTGAATGAGTGTTGGTATGTATGAACTAAACCGGAAAGGCTTTTGGGTAGAATGGGTGCTGGTAATTTAAGCTGAACAAAAAGGCCTTTTGGGTTGAATGAGACTCTGTGCATATTTGAACAGAACAGAAAGGGCTTTTGAGTTGAATGAAAGTGTAGGTAGATTTAAATTGAACAGAAAGGGCTTTTAGGTTGAATGGGTGTTGGTAGATTTGAATTGAACAGAAATGGCTTTTGGGTGGAATGAGAGTGATGCTAGATTTTAATTGGATAGAAATGGCTTTTGGGTTGAATGAAGTGTTGATAGATTTGAACTGAACAGAAAGGACTTTAGGGTTGAATAAGTGTTGGTATATTTGAACTGAATAGAAAGGGCCTTTGGGTAGAATGAAAGTGCTGGCAGATTTGAACTGAACAAAAAGGACTTTTGGGTTGAATAAGTGTGTTGGCATATTTTATCAGAACAGAAAGGGCTTTTGAGTTGAATGAAAGTGTTGGTAGATTTGAACTGAACAGAAAGGGCTTTTGGGTAGAATAAAAGTGCTAGCAGATTTGAATTGAACATAAAGGGCCTTTGGGTTGAATAAGTGTGTTGGCATATTTTATCAGAACAGAAAGAGCTTTTGAGTTGAATGAAAGGGTTGGTAGATTTGAATTGAATAGAAAGGTATTTTAGGTTGAATGAGTGTTGGTAGGTTTGAATAGAACCGACAGGGCTTCCGGGTTGAATAAGAGTGTTGGTAGATTTGAACTGTACAGAATGGGCTTTTGGGTTGAATAAAAGTGTTGGTAGATTTGAAATGAACAGAAAGGGCTTTTAGGTTGAATGGGTGTTGGTAGATTTGAATTGAACAGAAATGGCTTTTGGGTGGAATGAGAGTGATGCTAGATTGTAATTGGATAGAAATGGCTTTTGGGTTGAATGAAAGTGTTGATAGATTTGAACTGAACAGAAAGGGCTTTTGGGTTGAATGAAAGTGTTGGTAGATTTGAACTGAACAGAAGGGGCTTTTGGGTAGAATGAAAGTGCTAGCAGATTTGAACTGAACAAAAAGGGCCCTGGGTTGAATAAGTGTGTTGGCATATTTTATCAGAACAGAAAGGGCTTTTGAATTGAATGAAAGGGTTGGTAGATTTGAATTGAATAGAAAGGTATTTCAGGTTGAATGAGTGCTGGTAGATTCGAATTAAACAGAAAGGGCTTTTGGGTTGAATAAGAGTGTTGGTAGATTTGAACTGAACAGAAAGGGCTTTTGGGTAGATTGAAAATGCTAGCAGATTTGAACTGAACAAAAAGGGCCTTTGAGTTGAATAAGTGTGTTGGCATATTTTATCAGAAAAGAAAGGGCTTTTGAGTTGAATGAAAGTGTTGGTAGATTTGAATTGAATAGAAAGGTATTTTAGGTTGAATGAGTGCTGGTAGATTCGAATTGAACAGAAAGGGCTTTTGGGTTGAATGAAAGTGTTGGTAGATTTGAACTGAACAGAATGGGCTTTTGGGTAGAATGAAAGTGCTAGCAGATTTGAACTGAACAAAAAGGGCCTTTGGGTTGAATAAGTGTGTTGGCATATTTTATCAGAACAGAAAGGGCTTTTGAATTGAATGAAAGGGTTGGTAGATTTGAATTGAATAGAAAGGTATTTTAGGTTGAATGAGTTTTGGTAGGTTTGAATAGAACCGACAGGGCTTCCTGGTTGAATAAGAGTGTTGGTAGATTTGAACTGAACAGAAAGGGCTTGTGGGTTGAATAAAAGTGTTGGTAGATTTGAACTGAACAGAAATGGCTTTCGGGTTGAATAAGAATGTTGGTAGATTTGAACTGAACTGGAAGGGCTTTTGGGTTGAATAAGAGTGTTGGTAGATTTGAACTGAACAGAAAGGGCTTTTGTGTTGAAGGAGAGTGTTGATAGGTTTAAACTGAACTGCCAGTCATGCTGCAGTTGTGTCAGTTTTATTGCTTTTGTGTTTTCTCTGATGTTACCTAGTTTCATCTTTAATTATCTTGCACAGCGTTGAAGGTCTTGCAATTTTGGTCCTTATCGTCTACAGTGTGCCGCGTGAGGTTCACTTAGGCGTTGTTTTGAGTGTTTAATGCATTCATGATGACTTCACGAAATGTAATGTTTCTATCAATACGAAGAGATATTTTGATGCAAACAATATTAATATAAGTAAAATTTCAAGTGTATTAGGGAAGTAGTATATATCCATTTGGTATTCATTCTTAAAATTTCGTTATATGAATGTTTAGTTTTCCATTTATTTTTTATTTGAAGACGAGAAATTTATATATATTTCATCTAAAGACAGCATATTCTAAACGTAGTTTATCTAGATAAAAGGCAAAATGAGATGACTTACTATCAAGGTCCCTTTCCTCTGTAGACCTTGCTAACTATGGTCACTGCACACTTAATATTCCCCAATTCGAAAAAATTCTTAAAATGTAGTCACATGAATTTCTATATTCTAGAATCATAGCTGGACTACGTTTTCCTCTCAATTACCTGCGTTGTTGCAATTTTAGACTTGAGATCTTTTAGCGATGAAGGCTGAAAGACTAAAGGTAAAAGCTTCATGTTTTTTGGGACTGTGGAAGGTTGTCCTTTTTTATGTTGAGTAAATAATTCTTTGGGAAATGACTGGCATATTTGATATTGCTCTCAGTAGCCTGAGGAATATTACAAGAAAAGAGTTACTCATACACAGAGCTCAGTCTTGAGCAGAGTCAGAGTTCCACACATAAAATCTTGAGTAAAAACCAATCAGTTTAGAAGAAGGTATCAATCTCGAGTCAGTCACAGAAAAAAAATGTTTTAGTTATAACGTCATTAACCAAACCCCTGATATAAATAAGGACGTGTCTGAGGACGTGCATTGGACTAGAAACAGCTGTAATGGTTGTTGTATATATATAACTATAGAATATATATATACAGTATATATATATAATATATATATATCATATATATATATGTATAATTATAGAATAAATTTATGCATTATATATATGTACATATATGTATATATATATATATATATATATATATATATATATATATATATATATATATATAATATTTAGAAAACGTAGCTATATAATTATGCATACACATGTACATGTATATACACACCGAAACACACACACACCTACACACACACAAACACACACACACACACATATATATATATATATATATATATATATATATATATATATATATAGTTATATTATGTGTGTGTATGTATGCATATTCTCGCACATACACACACATATATAGTGTATATATATATGTGTATATATATATATATATATATATATATATATATATACATTTATATAAAAAAAGTTTACATACATATACATAGGTGTATAATTAAGACAGGGACAAAAAGTGGTTAAAACGTTTTACAACAGATATGTTCAAATTCTAATATTTTTTTGAAAAATTAAAATAACTTTTAATCTGATATTTTGAAACGAATATTTGCTGAAATGTTTAGAATTAAAAAATAAAACCTGGAGATCTAATCCTATATAAAGAGCTAAGAGACGTTCTTCATCACATATCTAACATGGATAAGTTATTTGAAATGACTTGGCCTTACTTGGCCCTCACAGCTCTCTGCGGAGTCGCCGTGCTCCGTGAAGCCTTCGGGAATCCTCTTCGGTACATCTTCACTGGAGTCAACCGTGATGGTCAGGACAACGTCTTTGGGATCGACAATATCCTTTTCTTTGTTGGACTTGGAGTAGTTCTTTTATTTGGTCTGAGACAAGGAAAGCGAGGAAAGACTGATGAAGAAGAAGAAGACTTGAAGAGAAACATTCGGGAGCTCTATGTCATACTACAAGAGGAAGTAAAGAATCTGAATGTGATTGCTCTTCATATGACAAAGATTCAGGAGCTGGAGCGCAAGTTGAAAGAAACAGAGGATTGTAAGAAGCAGAAAGAAGAGGTGGGGAATATCTTAAGATTTACAAAGCAGCAGTTGGAGCATCAAGCCTTGGAAGACAAGATCCGTTGCCTCGAGGATCAGAAGAATCTTTTGGAAAAGCAGATGTCGGCTTATGAAAGGTCTAAAGCTGAACTGGAAGAAAAGCTCCTTCAAATCAAAGAAGAAAACAAAGACCTGAAGAAATATGCTGATGAAGTAGCCCAAAGAAATGATGACTTGAATAACCAGGTGATGAGTCTGACAGCTCACTTGGCTGAGAGCAATTGCCGACTCATTCAGGTACAGACTGATGCAGATAAGATGCACAAGAATCTGTGTAAATTGACTGAAGAAAAGATGGAGATGGAAAAACACATCCAGTCACAAGCTGAGACAATCGACCGTTGCAAGAATGACAAGGAAGAGCTGCAGGTTAAAGTTCAAGATCTACAAAAAGAAGTAAGATTGCTTTCGCAAGCGAAGCAAAATCTGGAATGCCAGCTACAAGAAAAAGACACCAGACTCCGGGATCAAAATGCTTTGCTGCAAGAGAGAGACGGTCGTCTTCAGGAGATGAAAGAGAAAGCCAACGCCATTGATGGAGAAAATAATCGACTGCAAGATGAGCTGCAGCAGCTACAACGAGAAAAGGAACAATGTCTCCGTGACCTTGAAAACATCAAGATGCAGAAGAAACAACAAGAGGAAACAAACACAAGACTCCAACAACAAGTCTCTGTTCTCATGAGATGGCACGAAGGTGTGGCCTTTGGCCTGATGGAGACTGATCAACAGCTCTTTGATGGGGCTCCATAGAAAGGATCAAAGTTTCATTTAAAGTTCTCATAGGAATATTCATTCTTAGTATTTTATTATTTGTTTTGTATATATATAAAAGGAACTAGATCATTTATAATAAATCATATTAATTATTTTTGTTTCATTAACCACAGAAAAGTCTTTGCTTTTTGCGCCCACTTGACCATATTTATTCAGAAATGACCCAATCACCGTCATGAAAATTGCATTGAATTGTGAACTTGATAACACAATGAAGTAAAATATGGTATCTTATCCTACAGGTATTAAACACAAAAGTTCTAAAATTGTTTATATTTTATTTGAAGAATATACAAATACAGGCATGCGCATCTCTTTTTTTCTTGATTTTTTCAAATGCACATCGTAAGTTTTACCTCTAAACTGAAAGAATCAAGTCTTATTTTTTCAAAATTTTCAAATCTTTCCATAATGTTTCCTAGAAGAAGAATTAGTTATTGAAAATCGTTACTGGTTATTTCGATTAGTCGCTGCTGACTGTTCGTGGATTTAAGAGGATTCAGAAATGCTGGAACTAATTGGTGATGAAGACGGATTATGAAGTTCATGATATGATGCCAAGCATTGGTACCGGGGAGACCCTTCGCTTCCGAAGAGAACGCAGGGGAAATCAGCTGTCAGTATTTGTAGTAAAAGTGAAAAGAGGATGGTCAGTGAGATGGAAAAAAGGGAAGTGAGAACGAAAATAAACGGTTAAAAAGTAGGCGCATATAAAAGTTTAGGAAATCTTTATTATATCAGATTAACCGATCTGCACCCACTTTTTAGCCTTTTAACTTTTCTTCCCTTCCCACTTGCTTTTTTCCCATCTCGCTGACCTTCGTCATTTGACTTTTACTACAAAAAGCAACAACTGATTTTCTCGTCAGTTGCTCTTTAGAAAGCGATGGGTCTCCCCGGCCCCGTTGCTTGACAACATGGCCTGGATATCATCAAGCGTCTTCATAGATCCAGCAGTTCTGAATCCTCTTACCTCCACGAAAAGTCATCAGCCACTAATTAAAATAACCATTAACGACTTTTAATAACTGATTCTTCTTCAAGGAAACATTATGAAAAGATTTGAAAATTTTGGAAAAATAAAATTCTTTATTTTTTCAGCATAGAGGTAAAACTTACGATGTCCTTTTGTGAAAAGGAAGAAAACAAACAAATTTGAATATGGATGTCTGTTTTTGTATATTCTTCAAATAAGAATTTTTGTTTGATATCATCACAATAAGATACCAAATTTTAGATTATTGCGTTATCAAGTTCGCAAATTGCGTTATCAAGTTCGCAATGCAATACATAGTTTTTATGATGATGATTGGGTCATTTGCAAATTATAGTCAAACGGGCACTCAAATCAAATTTCTGTGGTTATTGAAACAGAAAAATAAATACAAACATTTATTACAAATAGTTCCTTTTATATATTCACAAAACAAATTTCAACATACTAAGAATGATCATTCCTTTAAAAACTTAAAATGAAACTTTGATCCTTCCTATGGAGCCCCATTGGCGAGCTGGTCGTCAGTTTTCCTCAGGCCAAAGGCCACACCTTCGCGCCATTTCATGAGAAGAGAGATTTGTTGTTGGAGTCTTGTGTTTGTTTCCTCTTGTTGTTTCTTCTGCATCTTGACGTTTTCAAGGTCACGGAGACACTGTTCCTTCTCTCGTTTTAGCTGCCGCAGCTTATCTTGCAGTCCATTATATTCTCCATCGATGTCGTTGGCTTTCTCTTTCATCTCCTGAAGACAACAGTCTCTCTCTTGCAGCAACGCATTCTGTTTCCGGAGTCTGGTGTCTTTT
>NC_090750.1:74874841-74877341 GCF_036898095.1 Palaemon carinicauda
ATTCAGCTACAGACTGATGCAGATAATCTGCACAAGAATCTGTGTAAATTGACTGAAGAAAAGATGGAGATGGAAAAACACATCCAGTCACAAGCTGAGACAATCGACCGTTGCAAGAATGACAAGGAAGAGCTGCAGTTTAAAGTTCAAGATTTACAAAAAGAAGTAAGGTTGGTTTCGCAAGCGAAGCAAAATCTGGAATGCCAGCTACAAGAAAAAGACACCAGACTCCGGGATCAAAATGCTTTGCTGCAAGAGAGAGACGATCGTCTTCAGGAGATGGAAGAGAAAGCCAACGCCATTGATGGAGAAAATAATCGACTGCAAGATGAGCTGCAGCAGCTACAACGAGAGAAGGAACAATGTCTCCGTGACCTTGAAAACATCAAGATGCAGAAGAAACAACAAGAGGACACAAACACAAGACTCCAACAACAAATCTCTGTTCTCATGAGATGGCGCGAAGGTGTGGCCTTTGGCCTGATGGAGACTGATCAACAGCTCTTTAATGGGGCGCCATAGAAAGGATCAAAGTTTCATTTTAAGTTCTCATAGGAATATTCATTCTTAGTATTTTAAAATTTGTTTTGTATATATATAAATAGGATTATTTGTAATAAATTATATTAATTATTTTTCTTTTTCATTAACCACAGAAAAGTCTTTGCTTTTTGCGCCCACATGACCATATTTATTCTGAAATGACCCAATCACCGTCATGAAAATTGCATTGAATTGTGAACTTGATAACACAATGATGTAAAATATGGTATCTTATTCTACAGGTATTAAACACAAAAGTTCTAAAATTGTTTATATTTTATTTGAAGAATATACAAATACAGGCATGTGCATCTCTTTTTTTTTCTTAATTTTTTTCAAAAGCACATCGTAAGTTTTTCTTCTAAACTGAAAGAATCAAGTCTTATTTTTCCAAAATTTTCAAATCTTTTCATAATGTTTGCTTGAAGAAGAATTAGTTATTGAAAATCGTTACTGGTTATTTTGATTAGTCGCTGCTGACTGTTCGTGGATTTAAGAGGATTCAGAACTGCTGGAACTAATTGGTGATGAAGACGGATTATTATGAAGTTCATGATATGATGCCAAGCATTGGTACCGGGGAGACCCTTCGCTCCCGAAGAGAACGCAGGGGGAATCAGCTGTCAGTATTTGTAGTAAAAGTGAAAAGAGGATGGTCAGTGAGATGGAAAAAAGGGAAGTGAGAGCGAAAATAAAAGGTTAAAAAGTAGGCGCATATAAAAGTTTAGGAAATCTTTATTATAATTGATTAACTGATCTGCACCCACTTTTTAGCCTTTAACTTTACTTCCCTTCCCATTTCCTTTTTTTTTCCATCTCACTGACCATCGTCATTAGACTTTTACTACAATAAGCAGCAACTGAATTTCTCGTCAGTTGCTCTTTAGCAGCGATGGGTCTCCCCGGCCCCCTTGCTTGACAACATGGCCTGTATATCATCAAGCGTCTTCATCGTCAATTAGTTCCACTAGTTCTAAATCCTCTTACATCCACGAACAGTCGTCAGCCACTAATTAAAATAACCATTAACGACTTTTGATAACTGATTCTTCTTCAAGGAATTATTATGAAAAGATTTGAAAATTTTGGAAAAATAAAAGTCTTGATTCTTTCAGTTTAGGGGTAAAACTTACGATGTCCTATTGTGAAAAGGAAGAAAACAAACAAATGTGAATGTGGATGCCTGTATTTGGATATTCTTCAAATAAGAATTTTTGTTTGATATCATCACAATAAGACACCAAAGTTTAAATTATTGCGTTTTCAAGTTCGCAATGCAATACATAGTTTTTATGATGATGATTGGGTCATTTGCGAATTAATAGTCAAATGGGAACAAAAATCAAATTTCTGTTGTTAATGAAACAGAAAAATAAATACAAACATTTATTACAAATAGTTCCCTTTATATATTTACAAAACAAATTTAAGCATACTAAGAATGAGCATTCCTTTAAAAACTTAAAATGAAACTGTTCCTTCTTATGGAGCCCCATTGGCGAGCTGGTCGTCAGTTTTCCTCAGGCCAAAGGCCACACCTTGGCGCCATCTCATGAGAAGAGAGATTTGTTGTTGGAGTCTTGTGTTTGTTTCCTCTTGTTGTTTCTTCTGCATCTTGACGTTTTCAAGGTCATGGAGACACTGTTCCTTCTCTCGCTGTAGCTGCCGGAGCTTATCTTGCAGTCCATTATATTCTCCATCGATGGCGTTGGCTTTCTCTTTCATCTCCTGAAGACGACCGTCTCTCTCTTGCAGCAACGCATTCTGTTTCCGGAGTCTGGTGTCTTTTTCTTGTAGCTGGCATTCCAGATTTTGCTTTGCTTGAGAAAGGACTCTTACTTCTTTTTGTAGATCTTGAACTTTAAGCTGCATCTCTTCCTTGTCATTCTTGCATCGGTTGATTGTCTCGGCTTGTGCCTGGATGATTTCTTCCATCTCCATCTTTTCTTCAGTCACT
>NC_090750.1:74879841-74892341 GCF_036898095.1 Palaemon carinicauda
TCTGTTTTCTGTTTTGCAGGAATTCTTTTACCCATTTTCCTATCTTTCCCACAATATTATGCTTTCTCATTTTTTTCTCCAATATGTTATGGTCTACCTTGTCAAAGGCTTTTGCAAAATCTAGATAGATCACATCTGTGTCTTTTTCATTTATCATATTATTGTATATGTTTTCATAGTGAGCTATCAGTTGGGTCTGTGTACTTTTTCCAGGTACGAAACCGTGTTGACCCATATTAAACAAATTATTTTTGACCAAATGGTTCAGTATTTTCTTTTTTATTACCCTCTCATACACTTTCATAATATGTGATGTTAGACTAACAGGTCTATAATTGCTTGCCTCTAGTCTTGATCCACTTTTGAAGATAGGGGTTATATAAGCTAATTTATGTTTAACATATATCTCGCTCATATCTATACTCTGTCTTAGCAGTATTGCAAAGTGGCTTCGCGATAGTGTTTGCAGTTTTTTTTAACAAAATCGCTGGAACTCCATCTGGTCCGGCTGCCGATCCATTTTTAATTTCGTTTATAGCCGTAACAATATCTGCTTCATTAATATCTATATCCGTTAGATATTCAACATTTTCTTCTCTCATTTCTGTTTCATTATTCTCATTCGCAATTCTTGGCGTGAACTCACTCTTATATTTTTCTGCTAATATGTTGCATATTTCCTTTTTTTCATTCGTTAGCCGTCCTTCAATTCTTAGAGGGCCTATTTCTATTCTCCTTTTATTCATCTTTTTTGCATAGGAGTAAAGTACTTTGGGGTTTCTTTTTATATTTTGAAGTGTCCTTTCTTCTAAGTCCCTTTTTTCATTTTCTTTCGACTGTATAATCTTTTGTTCTGCATTTTCTATCTTACATTTTATTTCCCTCATTTTCCACACATTTTTTTCTTTTGCAAGATTTTTCTTCCACTTTTTAATTTTCTGAAATAAGATCCTTCTGTCTCTTGGTATGTACGTCTTTTGTTTATTGTTTTTTTTCGGTACATATTTTTCAACAATTTTCTCCAGTATTTTGTACAGTATATCCGTATTTACCTGTATATTATCACTTATAAATACATTTTTCCATTCTTTATTCAGTTCTTCATTTATTTCTGACCATTTTATATTCTTACTGTAAAAGTTATATTTTCCATATCCTTCCCAAAGTTTTGTGCTTTTATTAATTCTGTGATCACTTGCTTTGGAATGAACTATCAATTCTATGACATTGTGGTCTGAAATTCCCGTGTTATACACTATTATTTCTTTAACATAATTCACCTCATTCACAAATACTAGATCTAGGACATTTTCCTTTCTTGTTGGAATGTGGTTTATTTGTTGCATATTATGTTCTAATAGCATATCTTGAAGCTTTTCAAATTGCCTCTTATCTTCTGCGCTACTATTACTATCTTTTTTATATGTATACATACAACCACTTTCTTCTATCCGTTCTTTCCAATCCACGAAAGGAAAGTTAAAATCTCCGGATAGGAGTATATTCCAGTCTTTATGGTTTCTACATATATCATCTATTTTTTCTATTATTATGTCAAACTCCTTAGTGTTTGGGGGTCTGTAAACTACAATATTCATTAGTTTTTCAAATTCAAATTCTACCGCAATCAATTCACATTCTGTGTTGCTGTATTTTTCACATACTTTTCCTTGATTTATGTCTCTTCCATATATTGCGGTTCCCCCTTGATTCCTATTTTTTCTGTCTGATCTATAAGTTTGGAAACCCTTTATCTGGTCATCACTGCCAGTCTCTTGGGAATACCATGTTTCAGAGAGAGAGAGAGAGAGAGAGAGAGAGAGAGAGAGAGAGAGAGAGAGAGAGAGAGAGAGAGAGAGAGAGAAACGGCTGTAGTGGTTGTTGTATATATATGTAATTATAGAAAATACATTCATGTATTTATACATAATACACACATATCTGTATCTTTCTATCTATCTATGTATCAATGTATATATATATATATATATATATATATATATATATATATATATATATATATATATATATGTATGTGTGTGTGTGTTTGTGTGTGTAATATATATAAATATATAAATGTATTTCTATAAATATATATATATATATATATATATATATATATATATATATATATATATATATATATATATATATATATATATATATATATATATATATATATATACAACCAGTACAGCTTTTCGAGTCCACTGCACAAATTATACTTCACACAACTCTATAGTTACTTTTCTTTAATCTGTTTAACTCCATTAGCCTCTGCCTTTAACTAATCACTTAAAACAAATGTAAATAGAATCCTTTGGTTGTTCAAGATATATCCATATCTATATTACATGTTGTACGTGCATACGTTTGAATGATCTTCAATTTATACATTTTATTCACTTTGATAATCAGTCCCGAAATTCTATCACTAATACTATAAAAATGTTTTTATAATAAAGATATTTTTTTCCGTAACTGACTCAGGTCGCAATCTGAGATGGATATCTTTTTCTAACCTGATTGGTTTTTATTCAAGATTTCATGAATGGAACTTACAGTAGACTCTGCTCAAGACTGAGCTCTTTGACTTTTGTTCTGCAAGGTGGAATACGTCTTGTGCCTCGAGTTTGTTTCAGTGCACTCGACGAACTCATATCTACATGAGTGTTTGTTTTCGAGTAATTTGCATATTGACGAGTGTTTGGGGAGGAAAGTGTTCTTGTTGAAGCTTTTGCTAAGTACTTTCCTCAATTATAGATGTTGCTCTGTCATCGTTTGGAAATGGATTACGATTTTCATTAAGGCCAAATGATTGTTTATATTCATTGTTGTAAATCACTGAATATTTCAGGGACTAGAACTCGTTTTGGATAATATTGTGTAGTTTTTGTGTTGTTATTTTAATCTTCATAATTAAATACTTCGAATAACTTATGTTTGAATTGTATAGGACTTCTGATAAGAGAGAGAGAGAGAGAGAGAGAGAGAGAGAGAGAGAGAGAGAGAGAGAGAGAGAGAGAGATTTTGTGTTTTTGTTCCATTCACCTTTGGAGTGAGGGATTAGCATGCCAATCCCCCCCTTCCACTTCGATATTATTTTCTGTGGCTTTCAAAAGCCATGATGCTGGATTTCTTCCTCGTAACTGAATTCGAGTTGCTGGATTGAGTTGTAGTTCTGTTCAGTATTGGATGTTGAATGGAATAGAATAGGGTAGGGTAGTTGGCAGAGGACCAGTTGTGGGTTTGCGATGGAATTGAACAAAAAGGGTTTTCGGGTTGAATGGTCGTGTGGGCAGATTTGAATGGCACAGAAAGGGTTTTTGGGTTGAATGAGTGTTGGTAGATTTGAACTGAAAAGAACGGGGTTTTGTGTTGCATGGTTCTGTAGACACATTTGAATGGAACAGAAAGGGCTTTTGGGTTGAATGAGTGGTGGTATATTTGAACTGAAAAGAAAGGGCTTTTGGGTTACATGGTTCTGTAGAAGATTTTAATGGAACAGAAAGAGTTTTTGGGTTAAATTTTTGTGTGGGTAGATTTGAATGGAACAAAAAGGGCTTTTGGGTTGAATGAGTGTTGGTATATTTGAACTGAACAGAAAGAGTGTTTGGGTTGCATGGTTGTGTAGATAGATTTGAATAGAACAGAAAGGGTTTTTGGGTTGAATGAGAGTTGGTATATTTGAATTGAACAGAAAGGGCCTTTGGGTTGAATGGTTGTGTAGGCAGATTTGAATGAAACAAACTTTTTTTTGGGATAACATGTGAGTGTTGGTAGATTTGAATTGAACAGAAATGGCTTATGGGTTGAATGAGTCTTGGCATATTTGAATTGAATAGAAATGGCTTTTGAGCTGAATGAGTGTGTTCGTATATTTGAACTGAACAGAAAAGGCATTTGGATAGAATGAGATTATTCGCAGGTTTTAACTGAAAAGAAAGTGCTTTTGAGTTGAACGAAACCGCTGATAGATTTAAATTGAACAGAAAGGGCTTTTGGGTTGAATGAGTGTTGAAATATTGAACTGAACTGAAAGGGCTTTTGGGTTGAAGGAGAGTGTTACTAGATTAGAATTGAACAGAAAGTGCTTTTGTAATAAATGAGTTTGCAGATTTGAATTGAAAAGAAAGGGCCTTTGGGTTCAATGAGAGTGTTGGGAGATTTGAATTTAAGAGACGTTTTGGGGTTGACTGAGTGTTGGCATATTTCAATTGAACAGAAAGGGCTATTGGATTGAATGAGTGTGTTGGCAGATTTGAATTGAACAGAAAGGGTTTTTGGGTTGAATGAGAGGGTTGGCACATTTGAATTGAACAGGAAGGGCTTTATGGATGAATGAGAGTGTTAGCAGATTTGAAATGAACAAAAAGGGTTTTTGGGTGAAATGTAAGTGTTGGCAGATTTGAATTGAACTGAAAGAGCTTTTGGGTTGAATGAGAGTGTTGGTATGTATGAACTAAACCGGAAAGGCTTTTGGGTAGAATGGGTGCTGGTATTTTGAGCTGAACAAAAAAGGCTTTTGGGTTGAATGAAACTGTGCATATTTGAACAGAACAGAAAGGGCTTTTGAGTTGAATGAAAGTGTAGGTAGATTTAAATTGAACAGAAAGGGCTTTTAGGTTGAATGGGTGTTGGTAGATTTGAATTGAACAGAAATGGCTTTTGGGTGGAATGAGAGTGATGCTAGATTTTAAATGGATAGAAATGGCTTTTGGGTTGAAGGAAAGTGTTGATAGATTTGAACTGAACAGAAAGGACTTTTGGGTTGAATAAGTGTTGGTATATCTGAACTGAACAGAAAGGGCTTTTGGGTAGAATGAAAGTGTTAGCTGATTTGAACTGAACAAAAAGGGCCTTTGGGTTAATAAGTGTGTTGGCATATTTTATCAGAACAGAAAGGGCTTTTGAGTTGAATGAAAGTGTTGGTAGATTTGAATTGAATAGAAAGGTATTTTAGGTTGACTGAGTGCTGGTAGATTCGAATTGAACAGAAAGGGCTTTTGGGTTGAATGAAAGTGTTGGTAGATTTGAACTGAACAGAAAGGGCTTTCGGGTTGAATAAAAGTGTTGGTAGATTTGAAATGAACAGAAAGGGCTTTAGTGTTAAATGAGAGTGATGTTAGATTTGAACGGAACAGAAAGGGGTTCTGGGTTGAATGAGAGTGATGTTAGATTTGAATAGAACCGACAGAGCTTTTGGGTTGAATGAAAGTGTTGGTAGATTTGAACTGAACTGGAAGGGCTTTTGGGTTGAATAAGAGTGTTGGTAGATTTGAACTGAACTGAAAGGGCTTTTGGGTTGAATAAGAGTGTTGGTAGATTTGAAATGAACAGAAAGGGCTTTTGTGTTGAAGGAGAGTGTTGATAGGTTTAAACTGAACTGCCAGTCATGCTGCAGTTGTGTCAATTTTATTGCTTTTGTGTTTTCTCTGATGTTACCTAGTTTCATCTTTAATTATCTTGCACAGCGTGGAAGGTCTTGCAATTTTGGTCCTTATCGTCTACAGTGTGCCGCGTGAGGTTGACTTAGGCGTTGTTTTGAGTGTTTAATGCATTCATGATGACTTCACGAAATGTAATGTTTCTATCAATAGGAAGAGATATTTTGATGGAAACACTATTAATATAAGTAAAATTTCAAGTGTATTAGGGAAGTAGTATATATCCATTTGGTATTCATTCTTAAAATTTCGTTAAATGAATGTTTAGTTTTCCATTTATTTTTTTATTTGAAGACGAGAACTTTATTTATATTTCATCTAAAGACAGCATATTCTAAACGTAGTTTATCTAGATAAAGGGCAAAATGAGACGACTTACTATCAAGGTCCCTTTCCTCTGTAGACCTTGCTAACTATGGTCACTACACACTTAATATTCCCCAATTCGAAAAAATTCCTAAAATGTCGTCACATGAATTTCTATATTTTAGAATCATAGTTGGATTACCTTTTCCTCTCAATTTCCTTCGTTGTTGCAATTTTGAACTTGAGATCTTTTAGCGATGAAGGGTGAAAGACTAAAGGTAAAAGCTCAATGTATTTTTTGGACTGTGGAAGGTTGTCCTTTTTTATGTTGAGTAAATAATTCTTTGGGAAATGACTGGCATATTTGATATTGCTCTCAGTAGCCTGAGGAATATTACAGCAAAAGAGTTACTCATACACAGAGCTCAGACTTGAGCAGAGTCTAACTTCCACACATAAAATCTTGAGTAAAAACCAATCAGGTTAGAAAAAGATATCAATCTCGAGTCTGTCACAGAAAAAAAGAATGTTTTAATTATAACGTCATTAACCAAATTCCTGATATAAATAAGGACGTGTCTGAGAACGTGCATTGGACTAGAAACAGCTGTAATGGTTGTTGTATATATATAACTATAGAATATATATATATATATTGTTACAACCTACCAGGTTGTAATGCAGGTTCTTAAATTCTCATGGATTGCAGTCGGTAAAAATACGTCAGTGATAAGGAAAGACGGAAACAAAGACCCAAGAAAACTTAACAATATTTATTATAAACAAGAACAATAACTTAAATCAACCTTGTGAGATTAAATACACTTACACATATTCAAGACAACAAATAATGGTTCTCGGGAACTCACAAGAAAATAACCTAAAGCTACTACACTAAGCCCTAAACATGAGAAAATTCCAAGAGAGAAAACACTTAATAATAACGAGGTGGATCCAAAATACAGCTAGCCAAAGTCAATAACCTAATAATAAAAAGGAAGAAGGAAGTAGGAGATGAAAACAACGAAAACCTTAATATTCCTACCTATCTTATAAAACTAAACAATACAGAATTAAACAGTTATACAACATAGCAATAGAACTCGTATATATAGAATTAGACAATTAATAATATATATAACTTCACCTCAAGTGAAGTACAGAAGGGGAGTTGAATACAGGGTCGTACTTAATCCATCAAGCCGCTTATACTGAAGGGTAAAACTGTACGCCAGGCATTGAAGGGCAATCCACTTCCCTATAAAAGAGGAACGATAATTTGTCTTACCTGGCGTCAGCCTCCCTACTTATCACCTCACGAGCCAGTTTGCTCTCACACTCGTACACAGCTGGACTGGAGGAATACGGCCAGTAAGATCAAGGTTCAGTGTCGGGAAACAGCGTCGACACAATTCCCGTACAAATCCTCCGACGGGAACAAGTAGCAAAAAACTACCGTCGCAGATGACAGAGCATCTGCTAAACACTCATCAGAAGTGCGAAGGTAATTGCCAAAGTCGTCCTCCAAGACACCATGAATGCTGAGACGGGAAATAGTGTCGGTGAGAGCTTGTCAAGGCCCGAACTGCCTTCACTGGTCGACCATGTCCACTCATCACCTTCCCAACACTCACAGCAAAAAAAAAACAATCGTTAAAACGATAGTCCACTAATACACAAAGGAGGAGGAGGAGGCGCAAAAACACTATTCAACAATCGGAGAGCCACTTACATTAACACTATAGTAAACAAACAACAAAAATACTTTAACTTAAAAAGAAAAACAAGGCTGATTTAAATAAAATAAAGAAATAATTTTACGTTAACCTAATACCTTCCTCCCCCAAAACAAAAAAAAATTATTCACATAGAAAAATTTTTTTTTTCAAAATTAAATACTGTAAAAATGCTGAAATGAAAATTAATTAACAATGTTACGGAAATACAAAACCTGAAAAGAAGTTATAAATATAACAATACATATACCAAAAAGGAAAAAAAAAAACACATAGCTTCACGAAGAAGACTTACCAAATCAGAAAATGGGACTCTTAAATTAAAGGCTAAACTATACCTCCAACGAGTACAAAATAATAGGAAAAAATTGATAGACCTTACTAAGGTTGAACATACAAAAATAAAGCACTTAACCAAACCTACATATAAACTAAACTCTAAGATAAGGACTCACTCATACGCACACCCATACTGGCCATTAGATTTTACTATGGAAAAATAGTTTTATACAAACCCCATGAAGACACGAGAAGGGCGAGGGAGGGACAAAAGCCAAGATTACATACGAGAAAGGGCATCAGGAATGCGGTTCTCCGATCCCTTAATATGTTTTATAACCAGAGTGAATTCCTGCAACTGCAAAGCCCATCTCAAAATTCTCTGATTGGACCCTTTCATCCTTTCTATGAACACTAGAGGATTGTGGTCGGTCCAAATCTCTATCGGGAAGGAGAAATTGGTCACATAGGGTTTAAAATGTAACAAAGTACGAACCAAGGCCAAGGCCTCCTTCTCGATAGTTGAATACCGCCTCTCTGCTGCCAATAGTTTACGGCTAAAGTAAGACACGGGAAGTACCTCTCCAGCCCCATTTCTCTGAAAGAGAACACCTCCAATGCCCACATCACTAGCATCCACCGCTATAATGAAAGGTTTCTGAAAATCAGGAGATATTAATATTGGGTTTGATATCAGCACCAGCTTGAGTTTAATGAAAGACTCCTCACATTGAGGAGACCACGCAAATTTCTGTCCTTTCTCCAATAACTTAGTAAGCGGCTGAGCAATGTCCGAGAAGTTTCGCACAAACCTTCTATAATAACCCGTCATTCCCAGGACTCTCCGAACTTCCCTGACATTACTCGGCCTCTTCAAATTTAAAATGGCATCGAGATTGGCTTGTTTAGGGGCTACCTGACCCAAACCAACCTCATGACCCAAATAGCACACTTTGGCTTTACCAAATTCACACTTACCCAAGTTCACAACAAGACCGGCATCCCTCAAAGCTTCAAACACTTTTCTCAATCTTACTATATGAGTTTGCCAATCATTGCTGTGAACAACTAAATCATCAATATAAATCTCAGTGCCTTTCAACCCACAAATGACTCTGTTCATAAGCCTCTGAAAGGTGCATGCAGCATTTTTCATCCCAAAGGGCATCACTTTACATTCGTAAAGCCCAAAGGGAGTTACAAATGCGGAAATTTCCCGGGCTCGATCAGACAGGGGCACTTGCCAATACCCTTTCAGCAAATCCAACTTGGTTATGAATTTTGCAGACCCTATCTGATCGAGACAGTCGTCAATGCGAGGCAAAGGAAAAGAGTCATTTTTGGTACTGGCATTAACTTTACGGTAATCCACACACATTCTGTACTTTCCATCAGACTTTTTAACTAAAACTATCGGAGAGCTCCAAGGACTTATCGAAGGTTGGATGAGGTCGTGTTTCAGCATATACTTTATTTCCTCCTCGACTATGTCCCTTTTCACTGGATTTAGTCGATAAGGACTTTGCTTTACGGGAGAAGCACTGCCCACATCCACATCATGCTGAAGCAACCTCGTCCTACCTGGCGAACTAAGAAATATTTCTGGAAAAGAACAGATTAAATTAATAATGTCCCTTTTCTGGGTAACTTCCAGATGGTCCAGCTCTCTTTTCAAAACCTCTAGATTTTGAACGTTATTAAAAAGAGCATCAGAAGATACCTGACCAACCAAGTCCTCAAAGTTATCCTCTGGAGACTCTACTTCTACAGACACAGGTTCACACACTATAGCTAAAGGATCCCTACCACCTGAAATATAAGATTTTAATCTATTAATATGAAAGACCCGGCACTTTCGTTTGGTCCCGGGGGCTTCAATTTCATAATTCACTTCAGACAATTTTCTCAAAACCTTCCAGGGCCCCTTATACCTTGGCTCAAGGAAATTGTCTGAGTCTGTACTCAACACCAATACCAATTCCCCAGGCTCAAACGATCGCACCTTGGTTTTCTTATCAAAATTTGATTTCATGATTACTTGGGAGGAAGCCAAATTTTCTCTTGCAAACTTCCACGCAATGGCTAACTTTTTCCGTAAATTCTCTACAAATTTCATCACATTAAGTTCCTTTTTCTGCCCAGATGATAACAATTCATGAAAAATTTCCAACGGACCACGTACTTTGTGCCCATAGATCAGCTCAAAGGGAGCTACACCTGTAGATGCATTTGGATGGTTCCTTATGGCAAAGAGAGCAAAGGGAAGTCCCTTCTCCCAATCCTCTCCTTGTTCATAGCAGTATTTTTTTAAAACTGATTTAAGTGTCTGGTGGAATCTTTCCACCACACCCTGACTCTCGGGATGGTAAGGTACGCTGGTAGTGCACTGAATGGCCAGTTCAGCACACTTACCCCTAAATACCTTACTCGTAAAATTCGTCCCACAGTCGGTCTGAATTTTACGAGGAAGTCCGTATCGGGAGAAAAATTCAACAAGCTTCTCAAATACTGCATTGGAAGTTATCTTTTTCATTGGGAATGCTTCAGGAAATCTAGAAGCTCGGTCCATGATGGTCAGGAGATGAGTAAACCCAGTCTTTGTTCTGGGCAAAGGCCCCACCACATCTATAACCAATTCCACAAAAGGTTCCCCAATTGCAGGAATGGGATTTAGAGGTGCTTTAGGGATCACTTGATTGGGCTTTCCCATCACCTGACAAACCTCGCAATTACTAACAAATTGTTTTACTGATGATTTCAATCCTGGCCACCAAAAACATTTTGCTAATCTTTTGAAAGTCTTAAATACTCCAAAGTGACCAGAAAAAGAATCATCATGTGACAACTTCAAAACAGACTCCCTAAATTGTGAGGGAACCACAATTTGTTCCACTCGAGAAGTTTTGTTCAGATCATGTGTAGATGGACGACTAATTCGATATAACAAACCTTTCATTACACAAAACCTCGGTTTAGTTAAATCGGCTGTGTCACCCAACTCAAAATCAAACTCTTGTTTCTGAGCCTCAATAAACGTTAAACGGTCCCAATCAAGTTGCAAGATATTACTAGTACTACTAGGACTACCTACTGGCCCGGGCCTTTCTAACTCTACTTCTAAACTACTTAAATCTAAGTCATCATCATTTATCAAATCAGCTGCCTTAGCGGAGGCCCGAGTCACCACCGTCACAGGACAAGCATTCACAGTCACAATAGGGAATAATTCCAGACCCCTATGGTCTACCATGTCATTTCCTAAAATACCATCTATATTTGGAATAGGGAGTTTCTCCACCACAGCCAACTCTGTTACCTCATTATACCCAGGGAATGATAATTCAACTTCCACCAATGGAGCTGAAACCACAGTATTCGGGAAACCTCCCAGAATCACGTAATTCCCTGAATATTCAACTAAACCTTTTAAAGATTCCCTTAATACTAAAGAACGAGCTGACCCTGTGTCTCGCAAAAATTTTACCTTTAGAATTCCTGAATTCGTAACCAGTCTACCAGGCCATATATATTTATCATAGAGTCATGAAGGTCTATTACCAGTTGGTTTTACATTGCTGTCATCACCACTATTTACATTGCTACCTTCCGTTACCGGTGGATTCTCAACCTTGGGGGTGTTAGGAATAGTCTTATTTGTTATTACAGATATAGGATTGTCAATATTATTATTTCTCTCCAGATACCTCCTCCTGGCATTACACTGAGCTTGATAATGTCCAGGCTTATTGCACCAAAAACAGGTCCCATTACCTTTGCTCACATTACCAGACACTACCCTGTTTTTGGAGAAGAATCTAGAGGGCTCTCCATTTGAAATATTTCCCTGAGTCTTTTCATTCTTATAATAGGTTGGAACACCTGAATGCTTTACCCTGTTGTTAGCTACATTATTAGATTTATTATTACCATCATTTGGCTTGGCAGACTGGAAATCTAGACCATGAGACCCAAAATTGCCGGACCCTGCTCGATGGGTTAAAATAAATTCATCGGCAATCTGAGCCGCTTTACTTAGGTTAGCTGCTTTCACCTCTTCCAAGTATATCCTCAGTTCTTTACTACAATATTTCTTAAATTCTTCCAATAACATTAATTCCCTCAAGGAGGAGAAAGAGACTACCTGACGACTCTTCAGCCAATTATCAAATTGCTCCTCCTTGAGCCTAGCAAACTCAACATATGAAATGGAAGCATGCTTGCTAAAATTTCTAAATTTTAGACGATAAGCCTCAGGGACAAGATCATAAGCCTTGAGGACCAACGCCTTTACTTTACCATAATCACGGGCTACGCCCTCCTCCAAAGAATTATAAACCCTGATTGCCTTGCCCACCAGCCTACACTGAATTAAGACTGTCCACATCTCGGCGGGCCAAGACAACCTGGTAGCTACCCGTTCAAATGCTTTAAAAAATTCCGGCACATCTTTTTCGTCAAATACAGGGACTAACTTCAAAGCTGCCCCTATATTAAATTTATCGACATATGGACCACAAGGAGTACTCAATTTATTAGGAACATTTTGTAATTTAGCCAACTCCAAATTTACTTTAGCCATCTCTAGTTCATGTCTCCGCACCTTCTCGTTCTCCTCAAACTCAAGTTTCACTAACTCTATCCTCTTGCAAATTAATCTATATTCATAGTCCTCTTGGGACAACACAGGCTGCACTGGAACTACATTCTCTGGGACAGATTTTTCTACAACAAA
>NC_090750.1:74902341-74907341 GCF_036898095.1 Palaemon carinicauda
TTTTGGGTTGAATGAGTGTGTTGGCATATTTTATCAGAACAGAAAGGGCTTTTGAGTTGAATGAAAGGGTTGGTAGATTTGAATTGAATAGAAAGGTATTTTAGGTTGAATGAGTGTTGGTAGGTTTGAATAGAACCGACAGGGCTTCCGGGTTGAATAAGAGTGTTGGTAGATTTGAACTAAACAGAAAGGGCTTTTGGGTTGAATAAAAGTGTTGGTAGATTTGAAATGAACAGGAAGGGCTTTAGTGTTGAATGAGAGTGATATTAGATTTGAACGGAACAGAAAGGGGTTCTGGGTTGAATGAGAGTGATGTTAGATTTGAATAGAACCGACAGAGCTTTTGGGTTGAATGAAAGTGTTGGTAGATTTGAACTGAACAGAAAGGGCTTTCGGGTTGAAAAAGAATGTTGGTAGATTTGAACTGAACTGGAAGGGCTTTTGGGTTGAATAAGAGTGTTGGTAGATTTGAAATGAACTGGAAGGGCTTTTGGGTTGAATAAGTGTTGGTAGATTTGAAATGAACAGGAAGGGCTTTCGGGTTGAATAAGAATGATGGTAGATTTGAACTGAACAGAAAGGGCTTTCGGGTTGAATAAGAATGTTGGTAGATTTGAAATGAACAGGAAGGGCTTTCGGGTTGAATAAGAATGATGGTAGATTTGAAATGAACAGAAAGGGCTTTCGGGTTGAATAAGAATGTTGGTAGATTTGAAATGAACAGAAAGGGCTTTTGTGTTGAAGGAGAGTGTTGATAGGTTTAAACTGAATTGCCAGTCATGCTGCAGTTGTGTCAATTTTATTGCTTTTGTGTTTTCTCTGATGTTACCTAGTTTCATCTTTAATTATCTTGCACAGCGTGGAAGGTCTTGCAATTTTGGTCCTTATCGTCCACAGTGTGCCGCGTGAGGTTCACTTAGGCGTTGTTTTGAGTGTTTAATGCATTCATGATGACTTCACGAAATATAATGTTTCTATCAATACGAAGAGATATTTTGATGGAAACACTATTAATATAAGTGAAATTTCAAGTGTATTAGGGAAGTAGTATATATCCATTTGGTATTCATTCTTAAAATTTCGTTAAATGAATGTTTAGTATTCCATTTATTTTTTTATTTGAAGAAGAGAACTTTATATATATTTCATCTAAAGACAGCATATTCTAAACGTAGTTTATATAGATAAAGGGCAAAATGAGATGACTTACTGTCAAGGTCCCTTTCCTCTGTAGACCTTGCTAACTATGGTCACTACACACTTAATATTCCCCAATTCGAAAAAATTCCTAAAATGTCGTCACATGAATTTCTATATTTCAGAATCATAGTTGGATTACCTTTTCCTCTCAATTTCCTGCGATGTTGCAATTTTAGACTTTAGATCTTTTAGCGATGAAGGCTGAAAGACTAAAGGTAAAAGCTTAATGTTTTTTGGGACTGTGGAAGGTTGTCCTTTTTTATGTTAAGTAAATGATTCTTTGGGAAATGACTGGCATATTTGATATTGCTCTCAGTAGCCTGAGGAATATTACAGCAAAAGAGTTTCACAGAGCTCAGTCTTGAGCAGAGTCAGAGTTCCACACATAAAATCTTGAGGAAAAACCGATCAGTTTAGAAAAAGATATCAATCTCGAGTCAGTCACAGAAAAAAAGAATGTTTTAGTTATAATGTCATTAACCAAACCCCTGATATAAATAAGGACGTGTCTGAGGACGTTCATTGGACAGCTGTAATGGTTGTAGTATATATATAACTATAGAATATATATAATATATATATATATATGTATACTTATAGAATAGATTTATACATTATATATATATGTACATATATGTATATATATATATATATATATATATATATATATATAGAAAACGTAGCTATATAATTATGCATACACATGTGCATATATATACACAACAAAACACACACACACACACACACCTACACACACACACACACACACATATATATATATATATATATATATATATATATATATATATATAGTTATATTGTGTGTGTATGTATGCATATTCTCGCACACACACACACACACACACATATATATATATATATATATATATATATATATATATATATATATATATATATATATAAAGTTTACATACATATACATAAGTGTATAACTAAGACAGGAATAATAAGTGGTTAAATTTTTTTACAACAGATAAGTTCAAATTCTAATATTTTTTTGAAAAATTAAAATAATTTGATATTTGATATTTTGAAACGAATATTTGCTGAAATTTCTAGAATTTAAAAATAAAACCTGGAAATCTAATCCTATATAAAGAGCTAAGAGACGTTCTTCATCACATATCTAACATGGATAAGTTATTTGAAAAGACTTTGCCTTACTTGGCCCTCACAGCTCTCTGCGGAGTCTTCGTGCTCCGTGAAGCCTCCGGGAATCCTCTTCGGTACATCTTCGCTGGAGTCAACCGTGATGGTCAGGACAACGTCTTTGGGATCGACAATATCCTTCTCTTTGTTGGACTTGGAGCTGTTGTTTTATTTGGTCTGAGACAAGGAAAGCGAGGAAAGACTGATGAAGAAGAAGAAGAATTGAAGAGAAACATTCGGGAGCTCTATGTCATTCTACAAGAGGAAGTAAAGAATCTGGATGTGATTGCTGTTAATATGACAAAGATTCAGGAGCTGGAGTGCAAGTTGAAAGAAACAGAGGATTGTAAGAAGCAGAATGAAGAGGTGGGGAATATCTTAAGATTTACAAAGCAGCAGTTGGAGCATCAAGCCTTGGAAGACAAGATCCGTTGCCTCGAGGATCAGAAGAATCTTATGGAAAAGCAGATGTCGGCTTATGAAAGGTCTAAAGCTGAACTGGAAGAAAAGCTCCTTCAGATCAAAGAAGAAAACAAAGACCTGAAGAAATATGCTGATGAAGTAGCCCAAAGAAATGATGACTTGAATAACCAGGTGATGAGTCTGACAGCTCACTTGGCTGAGAGCAATTGCCGACTCGTTCAGCTACAGACTGTTGCAGATAATATGCACAAGAATCTGTGTAAAGTGACTGAAGAAAAGATGGAGATGGAAAAACACATCCAGTCACAAGCAGAGACAATCGACCGTTGCAAGAATGACAAGGAAGAGCTGCAGCTTAAAGTTCAAGATCTACAAAAAGAAATAAGATTCCTTTCGCAAGAGAAGCAATATCTGGAATGCCAGCTACAAGAAAAAGACACCAGACTCCGGGATCAAAATGCTTCGCTGCAAGAGAGAGACGGTCGTCTTCAGGAGATGGAAGAGAAAGCCAACGCCATTGATGGAGAAAATAATCGACTGCAAGATGAGCTGCAGCAGCTACAACGAGAGAAGGAACAATGTCTCCGTGACCTTGAAAATATCAAGATGCAGAAGAAACAACAAGAGGACACAAACACAAGACTCCAACAACAAATCTCTCTTCTCATGAGATGGCGCCAAGGTGTGGCCTTTGGCCTGATGGAGACAGATCAACAGCTCTTTAATGGGGCTCCATAGAAAGGATCAAAGTTTCATTCTAAGTTCTCATAGGAATATTCATTCTTAGTATTTTAAAATTTGTTTTGTATATATGTAAAAGGGATTATTTGTAATAAATTATATTAATTATTTTTCTGTTTCATTAACCACAGAAAAGTCTTTGCTTTTTGCGCCCACTTGACGACCATATTTATTTAGAAATGACCTAATCACCGTCATGAAAATTGCATTGAATTGTGAACTTGATAACGCAATGAAAAATATGGTATCTTATTCTACTGGTATTAAACACAAAAGTTTTAAAATTGGTTATATTTTATTTGAAGAATATACAAATACAGGCATGCACATCTCTTTTTTTTTTCTTAATTTTTTCAAAAGCACATCGTAAGTTTTTCCTCTAAACTGAAAGAATCAAGTCTTATTTTTCCAAAATTTTCAAATCTTTCCATAATGTTTCCTTGAAGAAGAATTAGTTATTGAAAATCGTTACTGGTTATTTCGATTAGTCGCTGCTGACTGTTCGTGGATTTAAGAGGATTCAGAACTGCTGGAACTAATTGGTGATGAAGACGGATTATTATGAAGTTCATGATATGATGCCAAGAATTGGTACCGGGAAGGCCCTTCGCTCCCGAAGAGAACGCAGGGGGAATCAGCTGTCAGTATTTGTAGTAAAAGTGAAATGAGGATGGTCAGTGAGATGGAAAAAGGGGAAGTGAGAGCGAAAATAAAAGGTTAAAAAGTAGGCGCATATAAAAGTTTAGGAGATCTTTATTATATCAGATTAACCGATCTGCACCCACTTTTTAGCCTTTAAATTTACTTCCCTTCCCACTTCCTTTTTTTTCCATCTCGCTGACCATCGTCATTTGACTTTTATTACAATAAGCAGCAACTGAATTTCTCGTCAGTTGCTCTTTGGCAGCGATGGGTCTCCCCGGCCCCCTTGCTTGACAACATGGCCTGGATATCATCAAGCGTCTTCATTGTCAATTAGTTCCACTAGTTCTAAATCCTCTTACATCCACGAACAGTCGTCAGCCACTAATTTAAATAACCATTAACGAATTTTAATAACTGATTCTTCTTCAAGGAATTATTATGAAAAGATTTGAAAATTTTGGAAAAATAAAAGTCTTGATTCTTTCAGTTTAGGGGTAAAACTTACGATGTCCTTTTGTGAAAAGGAAGAAAACAAACAAATGTGAATGTGGATGCCTGTATTTGTATATTCTTCAAATAAGAATTGTTTGATATCATCACAATAAGACACCAAAGTTTAAATTATTGCGTTTTCAAGTTCGCAATGCAATACATAGTTTTTATGATGATGATTGGGTCATTTGCGAATTAATAGTCAAATGGGAACAAAAATCAAATTTCTGTGGTTAATGAAACAGAAAAACAAATAAAAACATTTATTACAAATAGTTCCCTTTATATATTTACAAAACAAATTTCAGCATACTAAGAATGATCATTCC
>NC_090750.1:74912341-74922341 GCF_036898095.1 Palaemon carinicauda
AGTGTGTTGGCATATTTTATCAGAACAGAAAGGGCTTTTGAGTTGAATGAAAGTGTTGGTAGATTTGAATTGAATAGAAAGGTATTTTAGGTTAAATGAGTGCTGGTAGATTCGAATTGAACAGAAAGGGCTTTTGGGTTGAATGAAGGTGTTGGTAGATTTGAACTGAACAGAAAAGGCTTTTGGGTTGAATGAAAGTGCTAGCAGATTTGAACTGAACAAAAAGGGCCTTTGGGTTGAATGAGTGTGTTGGCATATTTTATCAGAACAGAAAGGGCTTTTTAGTTGAATGAAAGGGTTGGTAGATTTGAATTGAATAGAAAGGTATTTTAGGTTAAATGAGTGCTGGTAGATTCGAATTGAACAGAAAGGGCTTTTGGGTTGAATGAAGGTGTTGGTAGATTTGAACTGAACAGAAAAGGCTTTTGGGTTGAATGAAAGTGCTAGCAGATTTGAACTGAACAAAAAGGGCCTTTGGGTTGAATGAGTGTGTTGGCATATTTTATCAGAACAGAAAGGGCTTTTGAGTTGAATGAAAGTGTTGGTAGATTTGAATTGAATAGAAAGGTATTTTAGGTTAAATGAGTGCTGGTAGATTCGAATTGAACAGAAAGGGATTTTGGGTTGAATGAAAGTGTTGGTAGATTTGAACTGAACAGAAAGGGCTTTTGGGTTGAATGAAAGTGCTAGCAGATTTGAACTGAACAAAAAGGGCCTTTGGGTTGAATGAGTGTGTTGGCATATTTTATCAGAACAGAAAGGGCTTTTTAGTTGAATGAAAGGGTTGGTAGATTTGAATTGAATAGAAAGGTATTTTAGGTTGAATGAGTGCTGGTAGATTCGAATTGAACAGAAAGGGCTTTTGGGTTGAATGAAGGTGTTGGTAGATTTGAACTGAACAGAAAAGGCTTTTGGGTTGAATGAAAGTGCTAGCAGATTTGAACTGAACAAAAAGGGCCTTTGGGTTGAATGAGTGTGTTGGCATATTTTATCAGAACAGAAAGGGCTTTTTAGTTGAATGAAAGGGTTGGTAGATTTGAATTGAATAGAAAGGTATTTTAGGTTAAATGAGTGCTGGTAGATTCGAATTGAACTGAAAGGGCTTTTGGGTTGAATGAAAGTGTTGGTAGATTTGAACTGAACAGAAAGGGCTTTTGGGTTGAATGAAAGTGCTAGCAGATTTGAACTGAACAAAAAGGGCCTTTGGGTTGAATGAGTGTGTTGGCATATTTTATCAGAACAGAAAAGGCTTTTGAGTTGAATGAAAGGGATGGTAGATTTGAATTGAATAGAAAGGTATTTTAGGTTGAATGAGTGCTGGTAGATTCGAATTGAACAGAAAGGGCTTTTGGGTTGAATGAAGGTGTTGGTAGATTTGAACTGAACAGAAAAGGCTTTTGGGTTGAATGAAAGTGCTAGCAGATTTGAACTGAACAAAAAGGGCCTTTGGGTTGAATGAGTGTGTTGGCATATTTTATCAGAACAGAAAGGGCTTTTGAGTTGAATGAAAGTGTTGGTAGATTTGAATTGAATAGAAAGGTATTTTAGGTTAAATGAGTGCTGGTAGATTCGAATTGAACAGAAAGGGATTTTGGGTTGAATGAAAGTGTTGGTAGATTTGAACTGAACAGAAAGGGCTTTTGGGTTGAATGAAAGTGCTAGCAGATTTGAACTGAACAAAAAGGGCCTTTGGGTTGAATGAGTGTGTTGGCATATTTTATCAGAACAGAAAGGGCTTTTGAGTTGAATGAAAGTGTTGGTAGATTTGAATTGAATAGAAAGGTATTTTAGGTTAAATGAGTGCTGGTAGATTCGAATTGAACAGAAAGGGCTTTTGGGTTGAATGAAGGTGTTGGTAGATTTGAACTGAACAGAAAAGGCTTTTGGGTTGAATGAAAGTGCTAGCAGATTTGAACTGAACAAAAAGGGCCTTTGGGTTGAATGAGTGTGTTGGCATATTTTATCAGAACAGAAAGGGCTTTTTAGTTGAATGAAAGGGTTGGTAGATTTGAATTGAATACAAAGGTATTTTAGGTTGAATGAGTGCTGGTAGATTCGAATTGAACAGAAAGGGCTTTTGGGTTGAATGAAGGTGTTGGTAGATTTGAACTGAACAGAAAAGGCTTTTGGGTTGAATGAAAGTGCTAGCAGATTTGAACTGAACAAAAAGGGCCTTTGGGTTGAATGAGTGTGTTGGCATATTTTATCAGAACAGAAAGGGCTTTTGAGTTGAATGAAAGTGTTGGTAGATTTGAATTGAATAGAAAGGTATTTTAGGTTAAATGAGTGCTGGTAGATTCGAATTGAACAGAAAGGGCTTTTGGGTTGAATGAAGGTGTTGGTAGATTTGAACTGAACAGAAAAGGCTTTTGGGTTGAATGAAAGTGCTAGCAGATTTGAACTGAACAAAAAGGGCCTTTGGGTTGAATGAGTGTGTTGGCATATTTTATCAGAACAGAAAGGGCTTTTTAGTTGAATGAAAGGGTTGGTAGATTTGAATTGAATAGAAAGGTATTTTAGGTTGAATGAGTGCTGGTAGATTCGAATTGAACAGAAAGGGCTTTTGGGTTGAATGAAGGTGTTGGTAGATTTGAACTGAACAGAAAAGGCTTTTGGGTTGAATGAAAGTGCTAGCAGATTTGAACTGAACAAAAAGGGCCTTTGGGTTGAATGAGTGTGTTGGCATATTTTATCAGAACAGAAAGGGCTTTTGAGTTGAATGAAAGTGTTGGTAGATTTGAATTGAATAGAAAGGTATTTTAGGTTAAATGAGTGCTGGTAGATTCGAATTGAACAGAAAGGGCTTTTGGGTTGAATGAAGGTGTTGGTAGATTTGAACTGAACAGAAAAGGCTTTTGGGTTGAATGAAAGTGCTAGCAGATTTGAACTGAACAAAAAGGGCCTTTGGGTTGAATGAGTGTGTTGGCATATTTTATCAGAACAGAAAGGGCTTTTTAGTTGAATGAAAGGGTTGGTAGATTTGAATTGAATAGAAAGGTATTTTAGGTTGAATGAGTGCTGGTAGATTCGAATTGAACAGAAAGGGCTTTTGGGTTGAATGAAGGTGTTGGTAGATTTGAACTGAACAGAAAAGGCTTTTGGGTTGAATGAAAGTGCTAGCAGATTTGAACTGAACAAAAAGGGCCTTTGGGTTGAATGAGTGTGTTGGCATATTTTATCAGAACAGAAAGGGCTTTTGAGTTGAATGAAAGTGTTGGTAGATTTGAATTGAATAGAAAGGTATTTTAGGTTAAATGAGTGCTGGTAGATTCGAATTGAACAGAAAGGGATTTTGGGTTGAATGAAAGTGTTGGTAGATTTGAACTGAACAGAGAGGGCTTTTGGGTTGAATGAAAGTGCTAGCAGATTTGAACTGAACAAAAAGGGCCTTTGGGTTGAATGAGTGTGTTGGCATATTTTATCAGAACAGAAAGGGCTTTTGAGTTGAATGAAAGTGTTGGTAGATTTGAATTGAATAGAAAGGTATTTTAGGTTAAATGAGTGCTGGTAGATTCGAATTGAACAGAAAGGGCTTTTGGGTTGAATGAAGGTGTTGGTAGATTTGAACTGAACAGAAAAGGCTTTTGGGTTGAATGAAAGTGCTAGCAGATTTGAACTGAACAAAAAGGGCCTTTGGGTTGAATGAGTGTGTTGGCATATTTTATCAGAACAGAAAGGGCTTTTTAGTTGAATGAAAGGGTTGGTAGATTTGAATTGAATAGAAAGGTATTTTAGGTTAAATGAGTGCTGGTAGATTCGAATTGAACAGAAAGGGCTTTTGGGTTGAATGAAGGTGTTGGTAGATTTGAACTGAACAGAAAAGGCTTTTGGGTTGAATGAAAGTGCTAGCAGATTTGAACTGAACAAAAAGGGCCTTTGGGTTGAATGAGTGTGTTGGCATATTTTATCAGAACAGAAAGGGCTTTTTAGTTGAATGAAAGGGTTGGTAGATTTGAATTGAATAGAAAGGTATTTTAGGTTAAATGAGTGCTGGTAGATTCGAATTGAACAGAAAGGGCTTTTGGGTTGAATGAAAGTGTTGGTAGATTTGAATTGAATAGAAAGGTATTTTAGGTTGAATGAGTGCTGGTAGATTCGAATTGAACAGAAAGGGCTTTTGGGTTGAATGAGAGTGTTGGTAGATTTGAACTGAACAGAAAGGGCTTTTGAGTAGAATGAAAGTGCTGGCAGATTTGAACTGAACAAAAAGGACTTTTGGGTTGAATGAGTGTGTTGGCATATTTTATCAGAACAGAAAGGGCTTTTGAGTTGAATGAAAGGGTTGGTAGATTTGAATTGAATAGAAAGGTATTTTAGGTTGAATGAGTGCTGGTAGATTCGAATTGAACAGAAAGGGCTTTTGGGTTGAATGAAAGTGTTGGTAGATTTGAATTGAATAGAAAGGTATTTTAGGTTGAATGAGTGCTGGTAGATTCGAATTGAACAGAAAGGGCTTTTGGGTTGAATGAAAAGGTTGGTAGATTTGAACTGAACAGAAAGGGCTTTTGGGTAGAATGAAAGTGCTAGCAGATTTGAACTGAACAAAAAGGGCCTTTGGGTTGAATGAGTGTGTTGGCATATTTTATCAGAACAGAAAGGGCTTTTGAGTTGAATGAAAGGGTTGGTAGATTTGAATTGAATAGAAAGGTATTTTAGGTTGAATGAGTGCTGGTAGATTCGAATTGAACAGAACGGGCTTTTGAGTTAAATGAAAGTGTTGGTAGATTTGAATTGAATAGAAAGGTATTTTAGGTTGAATGAGTGCTGGTAGATTTGAATTGAACAGAAAGGGCTTTTGGGTTGAATGAAAGTGTTGGTAGATTTGAACTGAGCAGAAAGGGCTTTTGGGTAGAATGAAAGTGCTAGCAGATTTGAACTGAACAAAAAGGGCCTTTGGGTTGAATAAGTGTGTTGGCATATTTTATCAGAACAGAAAGGGCTTTTGAGTTGAATGAAAGTGTTGGTAGATTTGAATTGAATAGAAAGGTATTCTAGGTTGAATGAGTGCTGGTAGATTCGAATTGAACAGAAAGGGCTTTTGGGTTGAATGAAGGTGTTGGTAGATTTGAACTGAACAGAAAAGGCTTTTGGGTTGAATGAAAGTGCTAGCAGATTTGAGCTGAACAAAAAGGGCCTTTGGGTTGAATAAGTGTGTTGGCATATTTTATCAGAACAGAAAGGGCTTTTGAGTTGAATGAAAGGGTTGGTAGATTTGAATTGAATAGAAAGGGCTTTTGGGTTGAATAAAAGTGTTGGTAGATTTGAACTGAACCGAAAGGGCTTTTGGGTTGAATAAAAGTGTTGGTAGATTTGAAATGAACAGAAAGGGCTTTAGTGTTGAATGAGAGTGATGTTAGATTTGAACGGAACGGAAAGGGGTTCTGGGTTGAATGAGAGTGATGTTAGATTTGAATAAAACCGACAGAGTTTTTGTGGTGAATGAAAGTGTTGGTAGATTTGAACTGAACAGAAAGGGCTTTCGGGTTGAATAAGAATGTTGGTAGATTTGAACTGAACTGGAAGGGCTTTTGGGTTGAATAAGAGTGTTGGTAGATTTGAAATGAACAGAAAGGGCTTTTGTGTTGAAGGAGAGTGTTGATAGGTTTAAACTGAACTGCCAGTCATGCTGCAGTTGTGTCAATTTTATTGCTTTTGTGTTTTCTCTGATGTTACTTAGTTTCATTTTTAATTATCTTGCACAGCTGGGAAGGTCTTGCAATTTTGGTCCTTATCGTCTACAGTGTGCCGCGTGAGGTTCATTTAGACGTTGTTTTGAGTGTTTAATGCATTCATGATGACTTCACGAAATGTAATGTTTCTATCAATACGAAGAGATATTTTGATGGAAACACTATTAATATAAGTAAAATTTCAAGTGTATTAGGGAAGTAATATATATCCATTTGGTATTCATTCTTAAAATTTCGTTAAATGAATGTTTAGTTTTCCATTTATTTTTTTATTTGAAGGCGAGAACTTTATATATATTTCATCTAAAGACAGCATATTCTAAACGTAGTTTATCTAGATAGAGGGCAAACTGAGATGACTTACTATCAAGGTCCCTTACCTCTGCAGACCTTGCTAACTATGGTCACTACACACTTAATATTCCCCAATTCGAAAAAATTCCTAAAATGTAGTCACATGAATTTCTATATTTTAGAATCATAGTTTGATTACCTTTTCCTCTCAATTTCCTGTGTTGGTGCAATTTTAGACTCGAGATCTTTTAGCGATGAAGGCTGAAAGACTAAAGGTAAAAGCTTAATGTTTTTTTGGGACTGTGGAAGGTTGTCCAATTTTATGTTAAGTAAAAAATGCTTTGGGAAATGACTGGCATATTTGATATTGCTCTCAGTAGCCTGAGGAATATTACAGCAAAAGAGTTACTCATACACAGAGCTCAGTCTTGAGCAGAGTCAGAGTTCCACACATAAAATCTTGAGGAAAAACCAATCAGTTTAGAAAAAGATATCAATCTCGAGTCAGTCACAGAAAAAAAGAATGTTTTAGTTATAACGTCATTAACCAAACTCCTGATATAAATAAGGACGTGCACTGGACTAGAAACAGCTGTAATGGTTGTTGTATATATATAACTATAGAATATATATATACAGTATATATATAATATATATATATATATATATGTATAATTATAGAATAAATTTATACATATATATGTATATATATATATATATATATATATATATATATATATATATATATATAGAAAACGTAGCTATATAATTATGCATACACATGTATGTATATATACACACCAAAACACACACACACCTACACACACACACACATATATATATATATATATATATATATATATATATATATATATATATATGTTATATTATGTGTTTGTATGTATGCATATTCTCGCACGTACACACATATATATATAAACTGTATATATATATATATATACATTATATATATATATACATTTATATAAAAAAGTTTACATACATATACATAAGTGTATAACTAAGACAGGGACAATAAGTGGTTTAAACGTTTTACAACAGATATGTTCAAATTCTAATATGTTTTGAAAAATTAAAATAACTTTTAATCTGATATTTTGAAACGAATATTTGCTGAAATTTCTAGAATTTGAAAATTAAACCTGGAGATCTAATCCTATATAAAGAGCTAAGAGACGTTCTTCCTCACATATCTAATATGGATAAGTTATTTGAAAAGACTTGGCCTTACTTGGCCCTCACAGCTCTCTGCGGAGTCGCCGTGCTCCGTGAAGCCTCCGGGAATCCTCTTCGGTACATCTTCTCTGGAGTCAACCGTGATGGTCAGGACAACGTCTTTGGGATCGACAATATCCTTCTCTTTGTTGGACTTGGAGCAGTTGTTTTATTTGGTCTGAGACAAGGAAAGCGAGGAAAGACTGATGATGAAGAAGAAGACTTGAAGAGAAACATTCAGGAGCTCTATGTCATACTACAAGAGCAAGTAAAGAATCTGGATGTGATTGCTGTTAATATGACAAAGATTCAGGAACTGGAGCGCAAGTTGAAAGAAACAGAGGATTGTAAGAAGCAGAAAGAAGAGGTGGGGAATATCTTAAGATTTACAAAGCAGCAGTTGGAGCATCAGGCCTTGGAAGACAAGATCCGTTGCCTCGAGGATCAGAAGAATCTTTTGGAAAAGCAGATGTCGGCTTATGAAAGGTCTAAAGCTGAACTGGAAGAAAAGCTCCTTCAGATCAAAGAAGAAAACAAAGACCTGAAGAAATATGCTGATGAAGTAGCCCAAAGAAATGATGACTTGAATAACCAGGTGATGAGTCTGACAGCTCACTTGGCTGAGAGCAATTGCCGACTCATTCAGCTACAGACTGATGCGGATAAGATGCACAAGAATCTGTGTAAATTGACTGAAGAAAAGATGGAGATGGAAAAACACATCCAGTCACAAGCTGAGACAATCGACCGTTGCAAGAATGACAAGGAAGAGCTGCAGTTTAAAGTTCAAGATCTACAAAACGAAGTAAGATTCCTTTCGCAAGAGAAGCAAAATCTGGAATGCCAGCTACAAGAAAAAGACACCAGACTCCGGGATCAAAATGCTTTGCTGCAAGAGAGAGACGGTCGTCTTCAGGAGATGGAAGAGAAAGCCAACGCCATCGATGGAGAAAATAATCGAGTGCAATATAAGCTGCAGCAGCTACAACAAGAGAAGGAGCAGTGTCTCCGTGACCTTGAAAACGTCAAGATGCAGAAGAAACAACAAGAGGAAACAAACACAAGACTCCAACAACAAATCTCTCTCCTTATGAGATGGCGCGAAGGTGTGGCTTTTGGCCTGATGGAGACTGATCAACAGCTCTTTAATGGGGCTCCATAGAAAGGATCAAAGTTTCATTTTAAGTTCTGATAGGAATATTCATTCTTAGTATTTTAAAATTTGTTTTGTATATATATATATATATATATATATATATATATATATATATATATATATATATATATATATAAAGGATTATTTGTAATAAATTATATTAATTATTTTTCTTTTTCATTAACCACAGAAAAGTCTTTGCTTTTTGCGCCCACTTGACGACCATATTTATTCAGAAATGACCCAATCACCATCATGAAAATTGTATTGAATTGCGAACTTGATAACGCAATGATGTAAAATATGGTATCTTATTCTACAGGTATTAAACACAAAAGTTCTGAAATTGGTTATATTGTATTTGAAGAATATACAAATACAGGCATGCACATCTCTTTTTATTTCTTAATTTTTTCAAAAGCACATCGTAAGTTTTACCTCTAAACTGAAAGAATCAAGTCTTATTTTTCCAAAATTTTCAAATCTTTTCATAATGTTACCTTGAAGAAGAATTAGTTATTGAAAATCGTTACTGGTTAGTTCGATTAGTTGCTACTGACTGTTCGTGGATTTAAGAGGATTCAGAACTGCTGGAACTAATTGGTGATGAAGACGGATTATGAAGTTCATGATATGATGCCAAGCATTGGTACCGGGAAGACCCTTCGCTCCCGAAGAGAACGCAGGGGGAATCAGCTGTCAGTATTTGTAGTAAAAGTGAAATGAGGATGGTCAGTGAGATGGTAAAAGGGGAAGTGAGAGCGAAAATAAAAGGTTAAAAAGTAGGCGCATATAAAAGTCTAGGAAATCTTTATTATATCAGATTAACCGATCTGCACCCTCTTTTTAGCCTTTAACTTTACTTCCCTTCCCACTTCCTTTTTTTTTTCCATCTCGCTGACCATCGTCATTTGACTTTTACTACAAAAAGCAACAACTGATTTTCTCGTCAGTTGCTCTTTGGCAGCGATAGGTCTCCCCGGCCCCCTTGCTTGACAACATGGCCTGGATATCATCAAGCGTCTTCATCGTCAATTAGTTCCACTAGTTCTAAATCCTCTTACATCCACGAACAGTCGTCAGCCACTAATTAAAATAACCATTAACGACTTTTAATAACTGATTCTTCTTCAAGGAATTATTATGAAAAGATTTGAAAATTTTGGAAAAATAAAAGTCTTGATTCTTTCAGTTTAGGGGTAAAACTTACGATGTCCTTTTGTGAAAAGGAAGAAAACAAACATATGTGAATGTGGATGCCTGTATTTGGATATTCTTCAACTAAGAATTTTTGTTTGATATCATCACAATAAGACACCAAAGTTTAAATTATTGCGTTATCAAGTTCGCAATGCAATACATAGTTTTTATGATGATGATTGGGTCATTTGCGAATTAATAGTCAAATGGGAACAAAAATCAAATTTCTGTGGTTAATGAAACAGAAAAATAAATACAAACATTTATTACAAATAGTTCCCTTTATATATTTACAAAACATATTTCAGCATACTAAGAATGAGCATTCCTTTAAAAACTTAAAATGAAACTGTTCCTTCTTATGGAGCCCCATTGGCGAGCTGGTCGTCAGTTTTCCTCAGGCCAAAGGCCACACCTTGGCGCC
>NC_090750.1:74927341-74932341 GCF_036898095.1 Palaemon carinicauda
TGAACTGAACAAAAAGGACTTTTGGGTTGAATGAGTGTGTTGGCATATTTTATCAGAACAGAAAGGGCTTTAGTGTTGAATGAGAGTGATGTTAGATTTGAACGGAACAGAAAGGGGTTCTGGGTTGAATGAGAGTGATGTTAGATTTGAATAGAACCGACAGAGCTTTTGGGTTGAATGAAAATGTTGGTAGATTTGAACTGAACAGAAAGGGCTTTCGGGTTGAATAAGAATGTTTGTAGATTTGAATTGAACTGAAAGGGCTTTTGGGTTGAATAAGAGTATTGGTAGATTTGAAATGAACAGAAAGGGCTTTTGTGTTGAAGGAGAGTGTTGATAGGTTTAAACTGAACTGCCAGTCATGCTGCAGTTGTGTCAGTTTTATTGCTTTTGTGTTTTCTCTGATGTTACCCAGTTTCATCTTTAATTATCTTGCACAGCATGGAAGGTCTTGCAATTTTGGTCCTTATCGTCTACAGTGTGCCGCGTGAGGTTCACTTAGGCGTTGTTTTGAGTGTTTAATGCATTCATGATGACTTCACGAAATGTAATGTTTCTATCAATACGAAGAGATATTTTGATGGAAACAATATTAATATAAGTAAAATTTCAAGTGTATTAGGGAAGTAGTATATATCCATTTGGTATTCATTCTTAAAATTTCGTTAAATGAATGTTTAGTTTTCCATTTATTTTTTTATTTGAAGACGAGAACTTTATATTTTATCTAAAGACAGCATATTCTAAACGTAGTTTATCCAGATAAAGGGGAAAATGAGATGACTTTCTATCAAGGTCCCTTACCTCTGCAGACCTTGCTAACTATGGTCACTACTGACTTAATATTCCCCAATTCGAAAAAATTCCTAAAATGTTGTCACTTGAATTTCTATATTTTAGAATCATAGTTGGATTACCTTTTCTTCTCAATTTCCTGCGTTGTTGCAATTTTTGACTTGAGATCTCTTAGCGATGAAGGCTGAAAGACTAAAGGTAAAAGCTTAATGTTTTTTGTGACTGTGGAAGGTTGTCCATTTTTATGTTAAGTAAATCATTCTTTGGGAAATGACTGGCATATTTGATATTGCTCTCAGTAGCCTGAGGAATATTACAGCAAAAGAGTTAAATCATACACAGAGTTCAGTCTTGAGCAGAGTCAGAGTTCCACACATAAAATCTTGAGTAAAAACCAATCAGGTTAGAAAAAGATATCAATCTCGAGTCAGTCACAGAAAAAAGAATGCTGTAGTTATAACGTCATTAACCAAACCCCTGATATAAATAAGGACGTGTCTGAGGACGTGCATTGGACTAGAAACAGCTGTAATGGTTGTTGTATATATATAACTATAGAATATATATATATACATTATATATATATATATATAATATATATATATATATATATATATATATATATATATATATGTATAATTATAGAATAAATTTATACATTATATATATATGTACATATATGTATGTGTATATATATATATATATATATATATATATATATATATATATATATATATATAGAAAACGTAGCTATATAATTATGCATAAACATTATATATGCACACCAAAACACACACACACACACACACACACCTACACATACACACACCAACACACACCTACACACACACCTACACACACACACATATATATATATATATATAATATTATGTGTGTGTATGTATGCATATTCTCGCACATACACACACACACACATATATATATATATATATATATATATATATATATATATATATATATTTGTATAAAAAGTTTACATACATATACATAGGTGTATAACTAAGGCAGGGACAAAAAGTGGTTAAAACGTTTTACAACAGATATGTTCAAATTCTAATATTTTTTTGAAAAATTAAAATCACTTTTAATCTGATATTTTGAAACGAGTATTTGCTGAAATTTTTAGAATTTAAAAATAAAACCTGGAGATCTAATCCTATATAAAGAGCTAAGAGACATTCTTCATCACATATCTAACATGGATAAGTTATTTGAAAAGACTTGGCCTTACTTGGCCCTCACAGTTCTCTGCGGAGTCGCCGTGCTCCGTGAAGCCTCCGGGAATCCTCTTCGGTACATCTTCACTGGAGTCAACCGTGATGGTCAGGACAACGTCTTTGGGATCGACAATATCCTTTTCTTTGTTGGACTTGGAGCAGTTGTTTTATTTGGTCTGAGACAAGGAAAGCGAGGAAAGACTGATGAAGAAGAAGAAGAAGACTTGAAGAGAAACATTCGGGAGCTCTATGTCATACTACAAGAGGAAGTAAAAAATCTGAATGTGATTGCTCTTCATATGACAAAGATTCAGGAGCTGGAGCGCAAGTTGAAAGAAACAGAGGATTGTAAGAAGCAGAAAGAAGAGGTGGGGAATATCTTAAGATTTACAAAGCAGCAGTTGGAGCATCAAGCCTTGGAAGACAAGATCCGTTGCCTCGAGGATCAGAAGAATCTTTTGGAAAAGCAGATGGCGGCTTATGAAAGGTCTAAAGCTGAACTGGAAGAAAAGCTCCTTCAGATCAAAGAAGAAAACAAACACCTGAAGAAATATGCTAATGAAGTAGCCCAAAGAAATGATGACTTGAATAACCAGGTGATGAGTCTGACAGCTCACTTGGCTGAGAGCAATTGCCGACTCATTCAGCTACAGACTGATGCAGATAATATGCACAAGAATCTGTGTAAAGTGACTGAAGAAAAGATGGAGATGGAAGAAATCATCCAGGCACAAGCCGAGACAATCAACCAATGCAAGAATGACAAGGAAGAGCTGCAGTTTAAAGTTCAAGATCTGCAAAAAGAAGTAAGATTCCTTTCGCAAGCGAAACAAAATCTGGAATGCCAGCTACAAGAAAAAGACACCAGACTCCGGGATCAAAATGCTTTTCTGCAAGAGAGAGACGGTCGTCTTCAGGAGATGGAAGAGAAAGCCAACGCCATCGATGGAGAAAATAATCGACTGCAAGATGAGCTGCAGCAGCTACAACGAGAGAAGGAACATTGTTTCCGTGACCTTGAAGACATCAAGATGCAGAAGAAACAACAAGAGGACACAAACACAAGACTCAAACAACAAATCTCTGTTCTCATGAGATGGCGCCAAGGTGTGGCCTTTGGCCTGATGGAGACTGATCAACAGCTCTTTAATGGAGCTCCATAGAAAGGATCAAAGTTTCATTTTAAGTTCTCATAGGAATATTCATTCATAATATTCTATTTGTTTTGTATATATATAAAAGGAATTAAATCATTTATAATAAATTATATTAATTATTTTTGTTTCATAACCACAGAAAAGTCTTTGCTTTTTGCGCCCACTTGACCTTATTTATTCAGAAATGACCCAATCACTGTCATGAAAATTGCATTGAATTGTGAACTTTATAACACAATGATGTAAAATATGGTATCTTATTCTACAGGTATTAAACACAAAAGTTCTAAAATTGTTTATATTTTATTTGAAGAATATACAAATACAGGCATGCACATCTCTCTCTTTTTTTTCTTAATTTTTTCAAAAGCACATCGTAAGTTTTACCTCTAAACTGAAAGAATCAAGTCTTATTTTTCCAAAATTTTCAATTTTTTTTTCATAATGTTTCCTTGAAGAAGAATTAGTTATTGAAAATCGTTACTGGTTATTTCGATTAGTCGCTGCTGACTGTTCGTGGATTTAAGAGGATTCAGAACTGCAGGAACTAATTGGTGATGAAGACGGATTATGAAGTTCATGATAATATGATGCCAAGCATTGGTACCCGGGAGCGCTCCCGAAGAGAACGCAGGGGGAGTCAGCTGTCAGTATTTGTAGTAAAAGTGAAAAGAGGATGGTCAGTGAGATGGAAAAAAGGGAAGTGAGAACGAAAAAAGGGAAGTGAGAACGAAAATAAACGGTTAAAAAGTAGGCGCCTATAAAAGTTTAGGAAATTTTCATAATATCAGATTAACCGATCTGCACCCACTTTTTTAGCCTTTAACTTCACTTCCTTTCCCACTTCCTTTTTTTTTCCATCTCGCTGACCGTCGTCATTTGACTTTTACTACAAAAAGCAACAACTGATTTTCTTGTCAGTTGCTCTTTGGCAGCGATGGGTCTCCCCGGCCCCCTTGCTTGACAACATGGCCTGGATATCATCAAGCATCTTCATAGATCCAGCAGTTCTAAATCCTCTCACATCCACGAAAAGTCATCAGCCACTAATTAAAATAACCATTAACGACTTTTAATAACTGATTCTTCTTCAAGGAAACATTATGAAAAGATTTGAAAATTTTGGAATAAAATTCTTGATTCTTTCAGTTTAGAGTTAAAACTTACGATGTCCTTTTATGAATAGGATGAAAACAAACAAATGTGAATGTGAATGTCTGTATTTGTATATTCTTCAAATAAGAATTTTTATTTGATATCTTCACAATAAGATACCAAATTCTAAATTATTGCGTTATCAAGTTCGCAATTCAATACAGTTTCCATGATGATGATTGGGTCATTTGCTAATTAATAGTCAAATGGGCACAAAAATCAAATTTCTCTGGTTAATGAAACAGAAAAATAAATACAAACATTTATTACAAATAGTTCCTTTTATATATTCACAAAACAAATTTCAACATACTAAGAATGATCATTCCTTTAAAAACTTAAAATGAAACTTTGATCCTTTCTATGGAGCCCCATTGAAGAGCTGTTGATCAGTCTCCATCAGGCCAAAGGCCACACCTTCGTGCCATCTCATGAGAACAGAGATTTGTTTTTGGAGTCTTGTATTTGTTTCCTCTTGTTGTTTCTTCTGCATCTTGATGTTTTCAAGGTCACGGAGACACTGTTCCTTCTCTCGTTTTAGCTGCCCCAGCTTATCTTGCAGTCCTTTATATTCTCCATCGATGGCGTTGGCTTTCTCTTTCATCTCCTGAAGACGACCGTCTCTCTCTTGCAGCAACGCACTCTGTTTCCGGAG
>NC_090750.1:74937341-74944841 GCF_036898095.1 Palaemon carinicauda
TTGAATAGAAAGGTATTTTAGGTTGAATGAGTGTTGGTAGGTTTGAATAGAACCAACAGGGCTTCCGGGTTGAATAAGAGTGTTGGTAGATTTGAACTGAACAGAAGGGGCTTTTGGGTAGAATGAAAGTGCTAGAAGATTTGAACTGAACAAAAAGCGCCTTTGGGTTGAATAAGTGTGTTGGCATATTTTATCAGAACAGAAAGGGCTTTTGAATTGAATGAAAGGGTTGGTAGATTTGAATTGAATAGAAAGGTATTTTAGGTTGAATGAGTGTTGGTAGGTTTGAATAGAACCGACAGGGCTTCCGGGTTGAATAAGAGTGTTGGTAGATTTGAACTGAACAGAAAGGGTTTTTGGGTTGAATAAAAGTGTTGGTAGATTTGAATTGAACAAAAAGGACTTTTGGGTTGAATGAGTGTGTTGGCATATTTTATCAGAACAGAAAGGGCTTTTGAATTGAATGAAAGGGTTGGTAGATTTGAATTGAATAGAAAGGTATTTTAGGTTGAATGAGTGTTGGTAGGTTTGAATAGAACCAACAGGGCTTCCGGGTTGAATAAGAGTGTTGGTAGATTTGAACTGAACAGAAGGGGCTTTTGGGTAGAATGAAAGTGCTGGCAGATTTGAACTTAACAAAAAGGACTTTTGGGTTGAATGAGTGTGTTGGCATATTTTAACAGAACAGAAAGGGCTTTTGAATTGAATGAAAGGGTTGGTAGATTTGAATTGAATAGAAAGGTATTTTAGGTTGAATGAGTGTTGGTAGGTTTGAATAGAACCGACAGGGTTCCCGGGTTGAATAAGAGTGTTGGTAGATTTGAACTGAACAGAAAGGGCTTTTGAATTGAATGAAAGGGTTGGTAGATTTGAATTGAATAGAAAGGTATTTTAGGTTGAATGAGTGTTGGTAGGTTTGAATAGAACCAACAGGGCTTCCGGGTTGAATAAGAGTGTTGGTAGATTTGAACTGAACAGAAGGTGCTTTTGGGTAGAATGAAAGTGCTAGAAGATTTGAACTGAACAAAAAGGGCCTTTGGGTTGAATAAGTGTGTTGGCATATTTTATCAGAACAGAAAGGGCTTTTGAATTGAATGAAAGGGTTGGTAGATTTGAATTGAATAGAAAGGTATTTTAGGTTGAATGAGTGTTGGTAGGTTTGAATAGAACCGACAGGGCTTCCGGGTTGAATAAGAGTGTTGGTAGATTTGAACTGAACAGAAAGGGTTTTTGGGTTGAATAAGAGTGTTGGTAGATTTGAACTGAACAGAAAGGGTTTTTGGGTTGAATAAAAGTGTTGGTAGATTTGAATTGAACAAAAAGGACTTTTGGGTTGAATGAGTGTGTTGGCATATTTTATCAGAACAGAAAGGGCTTTTGAATTGAATGAAAGGGTTGGTAGATTTGAATTGAATAGAAAGGTATTTTAGGTTGAATGAGTGTTGGTAGGTTTGAATAGAACCAACAGGGCATCCGGGTTGAATAAGAGTGTTGGTAGATTTGAACTGAACAGAAGGGGCTTTTGGGTAGAATGAAAGTGTTGGTAGATTTGAATTGAACAAAAAGGACTTTTGGGTTGAATGAGTGTGTTGGCATATTTTAACAGAACAGAAAGGGCTTTTGAATTGAATGAAAGGGTTGGTAGATTTGAATTGAATAGAAAGGTATTTTAGGTTGAATGAGTGTTGGTAGGTTTGAATAGAACCGACAGGGTTCCCGGGTTGAATAAGAGTGTTGGTAGATTTGAACTGAACAGAAAGGGCTTTTGAATTGAATGAAAGGGTTGGTAGATTTGAATTGAATAGAAAGGTATTTTAGGTTGAATGAGTGTTGGTAGGTTTGAATAGAACCAACAGGGCTTCCGGGTTGAATAAGAGTGTTGGTAGATTTGAACTGAACAGAAGGTGCTTTTGGGTAGAATGAAAGTGCTAGAAGATTTGAACTGAACAAAAAGGGCCTTTGGGTTGAATAAGTGTGTTGGCATATTTTATCAGAACAGAAAGGGCTTTTGAATTGAATGAAAGGGTTGGTAGATTTGAATTGAATAGAAAGGTATTTTAGGTTGAATGAGTGTTGGTAGGTTTGAATAGAACCGACAGGGCTTCCGGGTTGAATAAGAGTGTTGGTAGATTTGAACTGAACAGAAAGGGTTTTTGGGTTGAATAAAAGTGTTGGTAGATTTGAATTGAACAAAAAGGACTTTTGGGTTGAATGAGTGTGTTGGCATATTTTATCAGAACAGAAAGGGCTTTTGAATTGAATGAAAGAGTTGGTAGATTTGAATTGAATAGAAAGGTATTTTAGGTTGAATGAGTGTTGGTAGGTTTGAATAGAACCAACAGGGCTTCCGGGTTGAATAAGAGTGTTGGTAGATTTGAACTGAACAGAAGGGGCTTTTGGGTAGAATGAAAGTGCTGGCAGATTTGAACTTAACAAAAAGGACTTTTGGGTTGAATGAGTGTGTTGGCATATTTTAACAGAACAGAAAGGGCTTTTGAATTGAATGAAAGGGTTGGTAGATTTGAATTGAATAGAAAGGTATTTTAGGTTGAATGAGTGTTGGTAGGTTTGAATAGAACCGACAGGGCTTCCGGGTTGAATAAGAGTGTTGGTAGATTTGAACGGAACAGAAAGGGGTTCTGGGATGAATGAGAGTGATGTTAGATTTGAATAGAACCGACAGAGTGTTTGGATTGAATGAAAGTGTTGGTAGATTTGAACTGAACAGAAAGGGCTTTTGGGTTAATAAGAGTGTTGGTAGATTTGAAATGAACAGAAAGGGCTTTTGTGTTGAAGGAGAGTGTTGATAGGTTTAAACTGAACTGCCAGCCATGCTGCAGTTGTGTCAATTTTATTGCTTTTGTGTTTTCTCTTGTGTTAACTAGTTTCATCTTTAATTATCTTGCACAGCGTGGAAGGTCTTGCAATTTTGGTCCTTATCGTCTACAGTGTGCCGCGTGAGGTTCACTTAGGCGTTGTTTTGAGTGTTTAATGCATTCATGATGACTTCACGAAATGTAATGTTTCTATCAATAGGAAGAGATATTTCGATGGAAACACTATTAATATAAGTAAAATTTCAAGTGTATTAGGAAAGTAGTACATATCCATTTGGTATTCATTCTTAAAATTTCGTTAAATGAATGCTTAGTTTTCCAATTATTTTTTTATTTGAAGACGAGAACTTTATATTTAATCTAAAGACAGCATATTCTAAACGTAGTTTATCTAGATAAAGGGCAAAATGAGATGACTTACTATCAATGTCCCTTACCTCTGCAGACCTTGCTAACTATGGTCACTACACACTTAATATTCCAATGTTTCTATCAATAGGAAGAGATATTTCGATGGAAACACTATTAATATAAGTAAAATTTCAAGTGTATTAGGGAAGTAGTACATATCCATTTGGTATTCATTCTTAAAATTTCGTTAAATGAATGCTTAGTTTTCCAATTATTTTTTTATTTGAAGACGAGAACTTTATATTTAATCTAAAGACAGCATATTCTAAACGTAGTTTATCTAGATAAAGGGCAAAATGAGATGACTTACTATCAATGTCCCTTACCTCTGCAGACCTTGCTAACTATGGTCACTACACACTTAATATTCCCCAATTCGAAAAAATTCCTAAAATGTCGTCACATGAATTTCAATATTTCAGAATCATAGTTGGATTACCTTTTCCTCTCAATTTCCTGCGTTGTTGCGATTTTAGACTTAAGATCTTTCAGCGATGAAGGCTGAAAGACTAAAGGTAAAAGCTTAATGTTTTTTGGGACTGTGGAAGGTTGTCCTTTTTTATGTTAAGTAAATGATTCTTTGAGAAATGACTGGCATATTTGATATTGCTCTCAGTAGCCTGAGGAATATTACAGCAAAAGCGTTACTCATACACAGAGCTCAGTCTTGAGCAGAGTCTAAGTTCCACACATAAAATCTTGAGTAGAAACCAATCAGGTTAGAAAAAGATATCAATCTCGAGTCAGTCACAGAAAAAAGAATGTTTTAGTTATAACGCCATTAACCAAACCCCTGATATAGATAAGTACGTGTCTGAGGACGTGCATTGGACTAGAAACAGCTGTAATGGTTGTAGTATATATATAACTGTAGAATATATATATATATATATATATATATATATATATATATATATATATATATATATATATATTATATATATATGTATAATTATAGAATAAATTTATACATTATATATATATATATATATATATATATATATATATATATGTACATATATGTATGTGTATAAATACTATATATATATATATATATATATATATATATATATATATATATATATATATATGTATATATATATATAGAAAACGTAGCTATATAATTATGCATACACATGTACATATATATACACACCAAAACACACACACACCTACACACACACACATACCTACACACACACACACATACCTACACACACACACATACCTACACACACACACATACCTACACACACACACACACACACACCCCTACACACACACACACATATATATATATATTTAATATTATGTGTGTGTATGTATGCATATTCTCGCACATACACATATATATATACTGTATATATATATATATATATATATATATATATATATATATATACATTTGTATAAAAAAAGTTTACATACATATACATAGGTGTATAACTAAGACAGGGACAAAAAGTGGTTAAAACGTTTCACAACAGATATGTTCAAATTCTAATATTTTTTTGAAAAATTAAAATCACTTTTAATCTGATATTTTTAAACGAGTATTTGCTGAAATTTTTAGAATTTAAAAATAAAACCTGGAGATCTAATCCTATATAAAGAGCTAAGAGAGGTTCTTCATCACATAGGCCTATCTAACATGGATAAGTTATTTGAAAAGACTTGGCCTTACTTGGCCCTCACAGCTCTCTGCGGAGTCGCCGTGCTCCGTGAAGCCTCCGGGAATCCTCTTCGGTACATCTTCACTGGAGTCAACCGTGATGGTCAGGACAACGTCTTTGGGATCGACAATATCCTTTTCTTTGTTGTACTTGGAGCAGTTGTTTTATTTGGTCTGAGACAAGGAAAGCGAGGAAAGACTGATGAAGAAGAAGAAGAAGACTTGAAGAGAAACATTCGGGAGCTCTATGTCATACTACAAGAGGAAGTAAAAAATCTGAATGTGATTGCTCTTCATATGACAAAGATTCAGGAGCTGGAGCGCAAGTTGAAAGAAACAGAGGATTCTAAGAAGCAAAAAGAAGAGGTGGGGAATATCTTAAGATTTACAAAGCAGCAGTTGGAGCATCAAGCCTTGGAAGACAAGATCCGTTGCCTCGAGGATCAGAAGAATCTTTTGGAAAAGCAGATGTCGGCTTATGAAAGGTCTAAAGCTGAAATGGAAGAAAAACTCCTTCAGATCAAAGAAGAAAACAAAGACCTGAAGAAATATGCTGATGAAGTAGCCCAAAGAAATGATGACTTGAATAACCAGGTGATGAGTCTGACAGCTCACTTGGCTGAGACCAATTGCCGACTCATTCAGCTACAGACTGATGCAGATAAGATGCACAAGAATATGTGTAAATTGACTGAAGAAAAGATGGAGATGGAAAAACACCTCCAGTCACAAGCTGAGACAATCGACCGTTGCAAGAATGACAAGGAAGAGCTGCAGTTTAAAGTTCAAGATCTACAAAAAGAAGTAAGATTGCTTTCGCAAGCGAAGCAAAATCTGGAATGCCAGCTACAAGAAAAAGACACCAGACTCCGGGATCAGAATGCGTTGCTGCAAGAGAGAGACGGTCGTCTTCAGGAGATGGAAGAGAAAGCCAACGCCATTGATGGAGAAAATAATCGACTGCAAGATGAGCTGCAGCAGCTACAACGAGAGAAGGAACATTGTTTCCGTGACCTTGAAAACATCAAGATGCAGAAGAAACAACAAGAGGAAACAAATACAAGACTCCAACAACAAATCTCTCTTCTCATGAGGTGGCGCGAAGGTGTGGCCTTTGGCCTGATGGAGACTGATCAACAGCTCTTTGATGGGGCTCCATAGAAAGGATCAAAGTTTCATTTTAAGTTCTCATAGGAATATTCATTCATAGTATTTTATTTGTTTTGTATACAGTATATATAAAAGGAACTAAATCATTTATAATAAATTATATTAATTATTTTTCTGTTTCATTAACCACAGAAAAGTCTTTGCTTTTTGCTCCCACTTGACGACCATATTTATTCAGAAATGACCCAATCACCGTCATGAAAATTGTATTGAATTGCGAACTTGATAACGCAATAATGTAAAATGTGGTATCTTATTCTACAGGTATTAAACACAAAAGTTCTAAAATTGTTTATATTTTATTTGAAGAATATACAAATACAGGTATGCGCATCTTTTTTTTCTTAATTTTTTCAAAAGCATATCGTAAGTTTTACCTCTAAACTGAAAGAATCAAGTCTTATTTTTCCAAAATTTTCAAATCTTTTCATAATGTTTCCTTGAAGAAGAATTAGTTATTGAAAATCGTTACTGGTTATTTCGATTAGTCGCTGCTGACTGTTCGTGGATTTAAGAGGATTCAGAACTGCTGGAACTAATTGGTGATGAAGACGGATTATGAAGTTCATGATATGATGCCAAGCATTGGTACCGGGGAGACCCTTCACTTCCGAAGAGAACGTCGGGGGCAATCAGCTGTCAGTATTTGTAGTTAAAGTGAAAAGAGGATGGTCAGTGAGATGGAAAAAGGGAAGTGAAAACGAAAATAAACGGTTAAAAAGTAGGCGCATATAAAAGTTTAGGAAATCTTCATAATATCAGATCAACCAATTTGCACCCACTTTTTAGCCTTTAACTTTACTTCCCATCTCACCTCCTTTTTTTCCATCTAGCTGACCTTCGTCATTTGACTTTTACTACAAAAAGCAACCACTGATTTTCTCGTCAGTTGCTCTTTAGCAGCGATGGGTCTCCCCGGCCCCCCTTGCTTGACAACATGGCCTGGATATCATCAAGCGTCTTCATAGATCCAGCAGTTCTAAATCCTCTTACATCCACGAAAAGTCATCAGCCACTAATTAAAATAACCATTAACGATTTTTAATAACTGAGTCTTCTTCTAGGAAACATTATGAAAAGATTTGAAAATTTTGGAATAATAAAATTCTTGATTCTTTCAGTTTAGAGGTAAAACTTACGATGTCCTTTTATGAAAAGGATGAAAACAAACAAATGTGAATGTGGATGTCTGTATTTGTATATTCTTCAAATAAGAATTTTTGTTTGATATCATCACAATAAGATACCAAATTCTAAATTATTGCGTTATCAAGTTCGCAATGCAATACAGTTTCCATGATGATGATTGGGTCATTTGCTAATAATAGCACAAAAATCAAATTTCTCTGGTTAATGAAACAGAAAAATAAATACAAACATTTATTACTAATAGTTCCTTTTATATATTCA
>NC_090750.1:74949841-74964841 GCF_036898095.1 Palaemon carinicauda
ACCAACCGTGTTTCACACAATTGTACATAATTCCTTTTGTATATATTATGCTTGTATCTTCGCTCTTCCCTCGCACTAAAACGAACATGAAAATTCATGTCTGGTTTTTCCTCTGTGATATTGTCTGTCTTGTGAACTTGTTATGTCCTGTTGTCTTGAGGTTTTGTATATAAGGAAACGACTGAGTTATATTATTGTGGAACACTCTCCTTATATACAAAACCTCAAGGCAACAGGACATAAGTTCACAAGACAGACAATATCACAGAGGAAAAACCAGACATGAATTTTCATGTTCGTTTTAGTGCGAGGGAAGAGCGAAGATACAAGCATAATATATACAAAAGGAATTATGTACAATTGTGTGAAACACAGTTGGTACAACCAGCTTATATTTTTCGCAAGCAAGCACCCCTCTGCAAATTCTGTGGGCTCATCTTTAAATTTTGCACACTTCTCTTCGGTATCTTAATCTAACCTGTTAAAACATGTGGCATAAGTTGTTCATAAAGACTGAAGTGACCTTGAATGTGAGCGAAAGTGAACTGTGCCAGGAAATCAGTTTCTGGACGTCTGAAACCTAAAGTATGTTTTCCGCCACTTAAACTAAATTTTTACGAGAAAATTTTTCATACATATTTTTGATTTTTTTCCTCGATTATATTCTCTATTACGACTTTGTTTTTATTTTAATGAGATATTCTTACGCATATTTCATATCAGGTTATATTCCAGTACAATGAAAAAAATCCTAAAAGACGTGAATGGTTAATTCATGCCAGTTGTGCCATTGTCTATATTTTTACGAGAAAATTGTTCCTACATATTGTAAAAAATAATTCTCAACTATATTCTCTATACGACGTTCTTCTATTGTAATGTGCTATTCTTGCGCATATTTTGTATCAGGGTATATTACATTACAATAATAAAAAAAAAAATCCTAAAAGACATGAACGATTAGATCATGCCAGTTGTGCCATTGTATGTGTGTTTTTTTTTCTTATAAAAAAAAAAACACGATTCGTTAGGTTGACCTATTTTTCCCGAATTAGCATCATTTCAGAAGAGACTAGACATTTCAAATTTACTGTGTTGTCATGTAGAGGGAAGGATAGGTCACTTAATCTGAAACAAATCCTCGGCTTTATTAAACTCCCCTTGATTTGATGCCTTTGTAACGAATTTCTATCCGGCGCTGGTGTAGCCCTGAGGTGTTTTCGGACGTTGAAGATCCGTACATTCGTTGTTAATTAACTTGGCTGTTGGTGGTGATGGGTGGAACCAGTACAAAACATGTCAGAGGCTTGAGGGATAAAGATGATGATGCAAAATAGACCCATTTGGGTTAGTCGGTTTAGGAACAGGCTCGAGGTTGTGGAAGGGGTCAAGTTTCGTGAGGCGATTTGTGAGTAATGGTGGTTAGGTATGGGACGTATTGCGTCGAAAATTTAAGTGGAACAGAGCGAATGGTAAGGTTAATGCTGTAAAACGTTATTAGGTGATATGTTTTCCTTCTAGGTTTTAATTTATGAAGCCCTACAAATGTTATGGCCTTAGTTTAGGATGTCTGTGAAAATTTTTTTTTTATCATTTACTGTATATATAATGTATGTATGTATATATATGTATGTATTTATGTATGTATATATATGTATGTATTTATGTATGTATATATATATGTGTATAATATATATATATATATATATATATATATATATATATATATATATATTTATATATTTATATACATATGTATGTATACTGTATTTATATATATTATTTATTTATTACACAGCCATATGATATGTACCCAAAGCACACTTCTAGACAATAAACTTGATAACTACATCATCCTTCCGAATGTAGATTCACTTAGGTTTAACCTTCGGCTACTGATACCTTTATTCTATCGTGCTTTCTCTGATCCAGTTAATTTACTTTTGAGTTTGAATAGCTCAAGTGTTTATGTAACTAAACCTATTACAATTTTTGTGAATGAATTGCTTTAAAGAAACGAACTGTTAAGAACTTAATGATTTTTAGGTAATTGATTTTTTCGATTGATTTTCTGAATTTTAGAACAACATTCTAACGCGCGCGCGCATATACTGTATATGTAATGAATAATGGTACCACAGTTTATCTGTTACACTTTATCTTTTCTTCGTCGACTTGGAGAGAATCTTAGTGTAGCATTTCAAACTAGAGGGGCACTCAGGAGAGAGCATGCCTTAGCCACGCCAACCAGTCTTACTTTGCTTTTAACTCCACTGTGTAATTTTACTGCGGTGTATTTTAAAAAAAAATTAATGGATTTGTCCTTAAGCCATCCCCTACATGTCCACCAAGTACCATTGAAACTGACCCTGTAGTTTTTATGTAATGTTGTTCAGAAACAAAAACTATAACAAATTATTTGTCATTTACTTAACATTGCGATTACTTTCAAAGTACTGCTGGGTACATATACTTTGATGTACTTTAACCAAAATGTTACATATTTATCCTTGGGTCATGCCCAACATGCCTACCAAGCTTGTTAAAAATCTGTACTGTAGTTTTTGTGTAAAGTTGATAACAAACAAACAGACTTAAAATAAACTAATAAACGGACAGCGGTGAATACTACCCTGTACCAACCGTGTTTCACACAATTGTACATAATTCCTTTTGTATATATTATGCTTGTATCTTCGCTCCTCCCTCGCACTAAAACGAACATGACAATTCCTGTCTGGTTTTTCTTCTGTGATATTGTCTGTCTTGTGAACTTGTCATGTCCTGTTGCCTTGAGGTTTTGTATATAAGGAGAGTGTTCCACAACAATATAGCTCAGTCGTTTCCAATCTGCCTTTGATTTCACAACTCCTCTCTCGGCCCGTCACATTGGTGACCCCGGAAGTCGACTCGCTCCCACCGCCTTCCACCCCCACCCCCTCGCCCCTTCATCGTTGGCACTATGGCGGACTCTACGGCAGTTGGTGCTGCAGCCGCTCCATTCAAACTTTCATCGTTTGCCAGCGGAGAGGCGTTTGCTTGGTTTCAGCGCGCAGAAGTCCAGTTTCGTATCAGGGGCGTGACTCGCTCAACCACCAAAGCGGATCATGTTCTCGCGGCGATACCCGAGGACACCTTCCCAGAAATATCCGACTGGCTTTGTGAACAAGGAGACACCCCAATAGCGTATGACGACCTCAAATCATACCTTCTGCAGCAGTACTCGCCGTCGCCAGCCGCCTGTATAGCAAAGCTTTTTCAGCTCTCGCAACAACCGTTGGGGGACCAAAGGGCTTCGCTTGCCCTCAGCGAAATGACCAGTATCGCTCGCCTTCAACCTGCCGCAGACGGCTCTCCTCGTGAGGTGAACCTACTCCGTGCCCTTTGGATACGCCGTTTACCTGAACCTGTGCGCGCTGCCATACCCGATGTCGATAGTTTACCCATAAAGGCCTTGATGACCAAAGCCGACGCCCTTATGGACAGCCACTTCAAGACCTCCATCAACACCTCCACCCCTGACGACGAGGATGCCTATTCAACGTCAACCGAAGCTGACATGAATGCCGTAGAACATACACGCCTACCCCGTGACGTGCCGAAGCGGGGACAAAGCCGCCCACCACCCACCAATCGCTCGCGCCCCAACGAACGACTTCTACAGCCACTTACTACCTCCCATCCGCCGCAGTTTTGCTACTACCACTTCAGATTCGGGGCAACCGCGAAGAAATGTGCCAAAGATTGTCAGTGGCCAAAAAACGTGTAAGTAGGCCATCGCTTGTGGCGGTGGCCTCCCATGTTTCTAATCTTTTCTTTTTACAGGATGCAGGAACGGGCGTGCGATTTTTGGTAGACATGGGTGCTTGTCGTTCTCTTTTGCCAAGGAAACTCTTCAAGGCACAACGTAGTCTGTCTACATCTGCCGACGTCCGCTTGGTAGCTGCCAACGGATCTGCGATACCCACCTACGGTTACGAGAGCCTCACATTATCGTTCGGAAACGGTAAATTCAATTGGAAGTTTCTCGTTGCTGACGTCACAATGCCAATCCTCGGTGCGGATTTCCTCTCTCATTTCCACCTTCTGGTCGATGTCGCCCACCGACGATTGGTCAACACAGACTCGTACTTGTCGACACCTCTTCAACCCGCCCCCTCTAACCTCGCTCTCCACATCAGCGCACCCACGGATGCCTACGCCCACCTCCTCACGTCGTACCCGGAAGCTTTCCGTCCAGAACTTCGCCAAACGCCCACGGTTCCTGCCAAGCACGGTATTTATCACCATATCAAGACGACGGGACCCCCAGTCTTCGCAAAATTCAGACGTCTGGCACCGGAACGATTGGCAGCCGCCAAACAGACGTTCGCCGAAATGGAGAAAATGGGCCTTTGCCAAAAGGCCTCCAGCCCATGGTCGTCACCCTTACACATCGTTCTGAAGAAAGACGGCTCCCTCCGTCCGTACGGGGATTACAGGCGCCTGAACATGCAAACAGAACCGGATCACTACCCCCTCCCAAACATTGCCGATGTAACCTCCTACCTGCACAAAGCAAAGGTTTTCTCTACGCTCGACCTCCTGAAGGGGTATTATCAGGTGTCTATGAACCCAGAAGACATCCCCAAGACTGCCATCACCACTCCGTTTGGCACATACACCTTCAATTACTCCTGTTTTGGCCTTCGTAATGCTGGGGCAATGTTTCAACGTCTCATGGATGGCATCTTAGGGGACCTCCCTTTCTGTGTATGTTATGTGGACGACATACTTGTGTTCTCCTCCTCAAAAGAGGAACACCTCCGTCACCTGCGCATCGTGCTCGACCGCCTGCAACAAAACGGCCTTGTAGTCCGGTACGACAAGTGTACCTTCGGCGCCAACGAAGTGTCGTTCTTAGGGCACCGTATCACTCCTGAAGGAGTCCATCCCCTCCCTGAGAAGGTAGCAGCCGTTCAGAATTTCCCAACGCCCTCGACCGTCAAAACTCTGCAGGAATTCTTGGGCATGATCAACTATTATCACCGTTTTCTGCCAGCCATTGCCGCCACTCTTGCTCCCCTCTACGCCTCCCTCAAGGGCAAGCCAAAGGACCTGAAGTGGGGTCCCCTTCAAGAAGCAGCCTTCTGCAATGCAAAGAAGGCCCTATCAACTGCTGCGGCTCTCACTTTTCCTATCCCACACGCCCCTCTCCTTCTCTCCACCGATGCCAGCGACGTCGCTATTGGTGCAGTACTCGAGCAGGTGGTCAAAGGCTCGCCCCGCCCATAGGCCTTCTTCAGCAGAAAACTGTCCAAGGCAGAATCGGGTTATTCTACCTTCGATCGAGAATTGCTGGCGGTGCACTTGGCTGTCCGTCACTTTCGCCATTTCTTAGAAGGTACGCCCTTCGTCATTCGCACAGACCACATGCATCTGGTGCACGCCTTAACTCGACAGTCTGACGCCTGGTCCGCCCGTCAACGCCGACATCTCTCCGCCGTAGCTGAATACAATTGCACCCTCCAATACGTCCCTGGGAAAATGAATCCCGTTGCCGATGCCCTGTCAAGAAACACGTTGGCTGCCGTTCAACTGGGATTGGATTACAACGCCCTAGCTGAAGCCCAACGACAGGATCCAGAGTATCAACCTTGTAGGACATCCTGCACGTCCCTCCGTTGGGAGGATTTTCCCCTCGAAAACTCCAACGCCACCACCCTCTGTGACGTCAGTACTGGTAGACCGCGACCTTGGATTCCTGCTCCCATGCGCCGACAGGTGTTTGATTTCATCCACGGCCTTTCACATCCCTCGTGCCGTTCTACTGCACAGCTGCTGAAGGCAAAGTTCATTTGGCACGGCATTTCTAAGGATGCTAAGGATTGGGTCCGTGCCTGTACTTCTTGCCAAACTTCCAAAGTACATCGACACACGGATTCAGGAGTGGGCACCTTTCCTCAACCTCAGCGTCGTTTCGCACACATTCACGTCGACGTTGTAGGCCCCCTACCCACATCACAAGGACATCGTTACCTGTTTACCGTCATCGACCGCTCCACTCGTTGGCCTGAAGCCATTCCCATGGAAACTGCAACGTCCGCCTCATATACATCTGCCTTACTCTCTGGATGGATTTCAAGATTTGGTATCCCTGAGCATATTACTTCTGACAGGGGAACCACTTTCACCTCTCAATTATGGACGTCATTAGCGAATCTCCTGGGCATCACCCTACATCAGACAACGGCCTACAACCCCGCTGCCAATGGAATGGTTGAACGTTTTCATCGCACCCTCAAAGCAGCTTTGATGTCCCGCTGCAAGGATTGCAACTGGTTTACTCAGCTTCCCTGGGTCCTCCTTGGACTAAGAACCACTCCTAAAGACGCCCTCGACGTCTCGGCAGCCGAAATGGTGTATGGCGACCCGTTGGTCGTCCCTGCCGAGTTTTTTCCTTCTACAACCTCCTCCGACGATCTCCAGCGCATACGTCACGTCGTGGGAAAATTTACTCCGTGCCGCCAGACTTACAAGCCCCCAGCGAAGCATCACATACCAACGGACTTGCACTTTGCGACGCACGTCTTCCTGCGCAACGACACCAGCAAGCCACCGTTAACGCCCCCTTACACGGGACCTTTCCTTGTGATCCGACGCAGTCCGAAAGCATTCCTCCTAAACATTCGGGGCAAAGAAGACTGGGTCTCCATTGATCGTCTAAAACCTGCTTATCTTCTGCCAGATGACCCGCCTACAGTTCGCCTCTCTAGATCAGGGCGCCCTATTTAACATGTACAGTATGTCATTTTTAGGGGGGGGGGAGCCATGTACCAACCGTGTTTCACACAATTGTACATAATTCCTTTTGTATATATTATGCTTGTATCTTCGCTCCTCCCTCGCACTAAAACGAACATGACAATTCCTGTCTGGTTTTTCTTCTGTGATATTGTCTGTCTTGTGAACTTGTCATGTCCTGTTGCCTTGAGGTTTTGTATATAAGGAGAGTGTTCCACAACAATATAGCTCAGTCGTTTCCAATCTGCCTTTGATTTCACAACTCCTCTCTCGGCCCGTCACAACCCTTAGCAAAATCTTCGATTTTTGTGAAGGCAATAAAATGCGGCATGCAGTCCCCTGGACGATCTGTGCCCGCAAAGAATATGGGAACAGGGATATTTTACCCATTATATCGTTTACGAGTCTCTTCCGATGCAAACTCCCACAAAATAGTCCATGTTTTCGACACCCCTTAATGTATCATGTGTCCCTCTTCTTCGTCTTTCATCAAAACATATACCATACGCATTTTAAATTAGCTTTAATATCCTACTGTCATCCATTCTTTACATGAGTCCGAACCATCTCCTGAAACACTTGTCCATCCTGTCACCTACATCAATATTTTTACTTGCGTCATATGCTTCTCACCTTCTATTCTTATTACACAGCGTATTTTACGCAATTTAATTTTACGGCTGTTACTGTATACCCGTTTTTTTTTTGTAGTCGTTCAGTGTTCACACTTGTGCTTCCATAAATATTGATTTAATCCTAGATACGTTTTATTTTGTAGCCTATACTTCACACGGTATAGCTTACTTGGATTAAGAACGTGAGATACTTGTCCTGCGTGTAGATGTTCAAATAAAATCTTTAATTTTTTGGAAGAAATATCTGGGAAATGTTGTTTCATGATTTTAAGTTTGGATGATTGCTTTGAGGAAACTGTATAAAATACGAATTTTGACCTGCGCATGCTTAAATGTTATAAGGAGAATGTGTTTTTTCACAAGAAATTTGAATAATGTTGAAGTGACTCTTTAACTTAGTAGGGATACCTTAACGTGGTGAAAAGGTTTGTGTATCGCCATGATCTACAAAGTTGTACTAGTCAGGGCCACTCATACTAGGTTGGTTTGCTGTGAGTGATCAAATTAAAATCTCCAACGCATCTCCAATCCGCACTGGCTAGCGTGGTCATGAAAACTCCAAACCCCCGACTTGTATAAGGACATGTCTGAGGCCTTTGTTCTGTAGTGGACTAGAAACGGCTGCTTTTGTTGTTGTTTTTTACTTTTGAAATGGCTTCATTTCAGTTAATTGTTTGCGATTATCTATAGCCGTATGTGTAGCTTCTTGAGCTGCTATATAGGTATGTGTGGCTAAAACCATATGCTACTTAGTCTAAATTGTAATACTTAAGGATACTTAAGGATAAAATTGCAAAGCTTTTAATTTTTTAGGGTAATTATTGTTATCATAAGCGAAATTTCTTTTTTTTAATTCACGTAATTTGAATAAAACTTCCTATTATGGGACTGGTGAATTACCTCTGACATTTAATAATTCCTATGTCCATGAAGAAATTCTGCGTATACCTCTTTGCTTCTTAACCGCTTGTGTAGTTAAGAGAAAACTGTACTTTAATCGTCCTTAACGGCTCATGTTCTCTGCAAAAGCACGAGAAGAGACGACAGTTTTCATCTTCGTTATGATGAGCATGAGAAGGAAATAAGGTCACAAAGGATAACGAAGAAGAAGAAGAATAAGTGCTTAAAACTTTCTTCCAAGTTTAGCTAATCTCGTTATGTTATATTTAATACGACACTCTAACCCTCCCTCCCCAAATGACGAAAACTGAGGGGAAAAAGATGTTTGGGTGTTAGAGGGAGAGATTCACCAAGGGGGAAGGGGTTAAGTTGAATTTTGGGGGGTGGTTGGGAGGGGGGTTTTAGTTGCCTACTACGGAAGAACAAGAGAGACCCTTTTGCAGATTTGAAGGACTTTGACGAAAATTGAATGCAAGCTTAATGCTGTTGCGCGTCACTTCGAATACGAACCCAATTCATCAGCGGGCTTCGCCCACCACGAGGAGCAGCGTCCGATTTTTGCTGCTCTGGTGTTGGCTTAGACTCAATCTCATCTCGAACATTCTTCATTTTAGCTTTTGACGTCAGTTAGCAACTTACTCTAATAGTTAGAAAGTCTTAGGATATATGAAAATGTTTTGATCATGATTTTCACAAAGAAATGAAGTTTGCATTCGGAAAACTCCAAAAAAACATAAGAGCCAAAGCCAGCTTCGGACTGAGGGAATCGGAGGCGCCGAGATGAAGATGAGATTTGCACAAGAATGTATTGTGATGATAATGTTGTATATATCCCGTGTCTCAAAAATGGCTTATGGATCCAGTCTAATGTTATCTCGCCTTTTCAACTCCTTACTTCCAAATTATAAGGATTTGGTTGCTAGAAGACTTTGTAAGATGCATCGTTTTTTATTATTTCCACTAGTGTCGCGAGGGAGGCTGTAATTTTTACGTGATTCTCCGATTTTATCATAAATAGTTTTTTGTTGCGATGGAATGTTGATATTCGGTGACATCAAAACTCGTTTAAAAATGCTTAAAATCTTCCTTGTACATTTCATGCATCAGTAAATTAAGCTAAACATTTTGTCATTCTAAGTTAAAAATATTGTTAGATATTTCATCTTTTACTTAAATCTCAATTTATTCAATTGTTTTCTAAGGCAATACTTGTGAATTGATCGTTTTTGTATCATGTAATACATAACATTTATTAAATTTGTATGAGGTTTATACTTCATAGTTTTTTCATACCTTGAAATTAAGTAGCTGTATTCTTCGAGGGAGAGAGAGAGAGAGAGAGAGAGAGAGAGAGAGAGAGAGAGAGAGAGAGAGAGAGAGAGAGAGAGATACCATCTTCAGAATTCAGTCCTACGCCCAATGCCTGGAAACACACAGTAAAATTTACATAAACTTGGCCTACTTTAGTTACGCATCCAAACCCGGTAGCCAAAAGTTGCTTAACTTATATTGGGCTCTGAGGTTGTTTCTTTTGTTGCTTTGAGCCAAAATTAAACTCGACCATAGCCCCCCCCCCTCTCTCTCTCTCTCTCTCTCTCTCTCTCTCTCTCTCTCTCTCTCTCTCTCTCATCAAATACCTCAAGCCATACACACTAAATTTCTATCTATCTGTCTATCCCTGTTTTATATATATATATATATATATATATATATATATATATATATATATATATATATATATATATATATATATATATATATATATATATATAATTGTAGCCTATGCTGATTTCTATTGGCGATCGCTATTTCTTATAGATTTGTATTTACTAATTGAAAATTCCCATGAAAAGGGTATAGATTAAAACATTCCATGACGAAGGTGTAGTTGAAAATAATCAATTTTGATATGTAAATTTATAGTTACTGATAATTTTTTTTTTTTTTTTTTACTGAAAATTATAAAAGATCGAAATCAAGATAATTCAATCTAAACATGCATCGAACTATCAACTGTGTGTGAGTATTTTGTAACCGACATGTTTTTCATGTGCGTGTCTCGCGGGTGGAAAGTGTCAGATTGCTCTCATGGAAATGATGATAATTTGGTTTTATGCGAGATTCTGACAGTAAAGGTGAGATACCTCACTGCAATTTAGTTCATTCTATATTACATATACTCACAACCACAATCCCATAATATAGAAGATAGACAGACCTACATCACGTCAGTTTTCAAAAAGTCAGTTTTGGAATTATTTCCAATCAGAAGCAACAGCGATAAGACTTGTGCATTTGAAAGTTACGTTAATTTTGGATCTAGGAGTAAAAAGTCATGAACTTCATTCGAGGATTTTAACCTTTGTGATATTTTTTTCCTTTGATAATATTGATGTATGATTATCTTCTCCATAATATCAGTTATGATTTAGTAGCGGTTTCTTTAACGTAGCTATTAAATAGGTTATTTCACATAGTATTTTTTTTTTTTTTTACAATAAGCAATTTAATTTTGCGGGGTGCTCCCCGTATTACGAAATTATATTTTTCGATTAAGGAAAATTTACGACCAAAATTATATTTAGATAACCTAACTGGTAATTCCCTATGTCCTATGTTTTGAATCTATCGTAAGCATTGCTTTTCTTCCCCTCCCCCACACTCCTTTTTTTTTTTTTTTTTTTTTTTTTTTTTTTTTTTTTTTTTTGTGTACGATTCCAAGAATGATCATACAGGGGGGTGGAATTTTTTCCTATTGCAGCTTTATGAACGTAAAAATTCGCTTTGGATGTCCATTGAAATCGCGTTTCATAAATTTCAGCGTCCCTGGAACCAATATTGCTGTGTTTCAGATTTAGGGATTCATTCGAAGGGGTTGGGCGTTATGGAGTTTGGTCCAGGAAGAGAACGCTTTCCATTCGGGCAGATTTAATAATACCGATTTCTGCATTCGCTTAGGTCTTTTCATTTTGGGGATTTTTTAACCTTTTTATTTTTTTTTTGTTCATTGGTCGCTTGTATTTTTTTGTTTTTTGTTCAGTGGTCACTGTTGTTTTTTGCGTTTGGACCTTTTCAGTGGGAGAGGTATGTTCTTGTGTCCGCCAAGTGCTTATATGAATTCTAAAAGATTTAATTTTGAGCATATATTCATGAATAATACAATGCTTAGGTCTTTTTATTTATGGATTTGTTTTAACTTTTTTTCGTTTTTGCACTCTGCGATCACTTTTATTTCCTTTTGGACCTTGTAAGTGGTAGAGGTATGTTCTTGTGCCCGCCATGGGCTCATATGAATTCTAAAAAATCTAATTGTAAGCATATATTCATGATTAATACCATGCTTAGGTCTTTTATTTAGGGATTTTTTTTTTTATTTTTTTTTTTTTTTTTCACTCAGAGAAAACTTGCTTATGCTTTTTGACCTATCTTGTGGTAGAGGCATGTTCTTGTGTCCGCCAAGGGCTTATATAGATTTTTGAAAATATATAATTGTACGCTTATTCATATTTGTTTCTGATTAAGAAAGTTTCCTGACTAGAAATAAATCTGTAAACGAAAATTAATTTAATTAAGTTTGGTCCTAAATAAACACATTTTCTTGTTTGCTGATAGTCGTAACTGTGATAAAATTGATTTAAAAATATTTCTAGATTATCTAAATTTCCTCCTTATGCTGAACATGGTTACTCTGTAATTAATTTTCATATTGGCTTATGGATCTGTGTTCATATCTTAGGGTAAAAGAAATGGTTTTAAATATGCATCTGCGTTTGGCATTATATATATATATATATATATATATATATATATATATATATATATATACATATATATGTATGTGTATATATATGTATATATATGTTTATATATGTGTATGTATATGTATGTCTATATATATATATATATATATATATATATATATATATATATATGAGTATATATGTATATATGTGTATATATATGTATATATATGTATATAAATGTACATATATGTATATATGAGTATATAAATACATAAATACATACGTACATATATACATACAGTATATATACGCATACATATATCTACATATATATTCTGGTATATACACAGTATGGATAAAAATCAACACAATATCGTGCTCAAATAGAAATAAATTTACAGTATATGGATATGAATATATATTTATATAATGTTTCATCCCACCTAATCTGGTAAACTTTAGGCTTCCCCATATCCTTAGCTCACAAGGATGGTGAGGTTGCAAACACTACAAGAAACTATCGAGCTTGAGCTGGTCTCGAACCCCCGTCCAGCAAATCGCCGGGCAGTGAAGTTTCCAATAGGGTACCACATCCCTATATATATATATATATATATATATATATATATATATATATATATATATATATATATATATATATATATACACATATATTCATATATACATATACATATACATATACACATATGCATATGCATTTGCATATACATATATATATATATATTATATATATATATATATATATATATATATATATAATAAATGTATGTATGTACACATACATCTATATTCATACATACACCTCTGTATTTGTATCTATATATACACGTGTATGATGATTTATCACATTTACTTGTGATTTTCATTTATTCATACAAGCTTAGTGGTAAAAATGGAATCGATAATAGTAACCTCAGTTCGAATCCTTGGCGGACCAGAAGCTATTATCAAAAAGTTAATTCCCCTTTCGGTCTCTAATCCCGAGGCAGAGCGAATTCGATATGATAAGGTATTTGTGGCTTATATGACTGTGTATGGGCATATATATATATATATATATATATATATATATATATATATATATATATATATATATATATATATATATATATATATATATATATATATATATGTGTGTGTGTGATAAATTTTGCGCATTTAGACGTGTTTTTCATATTCAAATAAGCCATATTTTTTGATTCATTAATGCCTGGATTCTCTTACCGACCTCGGGATCAGAGCCTCAGGCGAAACCACTCAAAGACAATAGCTTCTGATCGGCCGGGAATCGAAACCGAGTCCACGAAACTTTTAACAGTGACATACCACTTGGCCAATAAGCAGATGTAGCAAACTCGTTTTTAGTCAAATGACAGCTTGTAGGAGGGGGATTGTTTGCTCAGCTAACCCACCAGAACTAATGTCAGGCTTCAGTCTTAACTCTGGACGCCGCCCAGTATGAAACTACAAATAAAATCCAAGTCACCCGTATTGTTTGTTTACGCATTTTAGCCACGTCCTACTATCAATGCGCTCTACACACTCGTGAAGACCATTTGTTTTTCTGATTGTTTGTTTGAGCTTCCAGTTGCTGCGACGTTTTACTTTAATTCTAAACTTCAAAGAAGGAAAACTTTGTTGTCGATACTCGATATCAATTTTGGGACACAACAGGTGGCAGGTCTTTGGAAACGTCCCTGGTTGGCGATCTACTGGACTGGGTGAGTCTCGCTCAAGATCGATAGTTTCTTGTAGTGTCTGCAACCTCACCATACCTTTGAGCTGAGCATGGGGATTTGGGAGATAGTATATGTATTCTTACCGAGTCATCATCAGCCATTACCTCCCTGGTCCTAGCTTGGGTGGAGAAGGGTCTTTGGCGCTGATCACAAGGATATATGATCTGTCTCTAGGTCTAGGGCAATGTTACTGTCGCTTGCCTCTACCATTCATGAATGACCTTTAAACCTAGATCCTTTAGATCTTTACTCCAGTCATCTATTGGTTACTAGTAGGAGATTTAATAAGCTCTCGAATATCTTCATTCTTTTGTTGTATTTCTCCTGAATGATTTTTCACTTTCTTGTTTCACTTGTCACTTAACTCACAGTTTCTCTTACAGAATTGGTAAGTTGTTGTGGCAGTCCTTAGGGATTCAGGTGCATGATATTACATTTATTTGTCTTTGGCTAGCCCTGTAGGAGTCATGTTTGACTTATTGGGCCGGTAAATCTCCATACCTTGAAAATGATAATTGTTGTTTCTTAAACCTCTAGTATTTGTAGACTTTTGTTGATGAGAAAAGCTAGACATTAATCATTAGCCTGTATGGGAATGCTTTTCTTTTGCAAAAGTTGACATAAGTCTCGTTTCATGGATTATGTATGATTGATCTATTTTCACGTTGTAACTGATCTTGATATTTTTTATAATTTTATTTATATTATTCCTTATATATAATGTAGTTTATTTCTGTATTTACTTTGAGCATTGGGGCTGGTTGGAGCCATTGAGCTTATGGTCTTTTAGGACGAAAAGAGTAAACAAAGGTGATAAAAGTGTCACGACTTTGAGATAGTGTGGGGACGTACTGTGGATGGATGGTGGGGAGGGGGTGAGAAGGGTTGGGGAAGGTCGAGCGATATGTAGAGATTAGATGGCAACATAAGGTGTGAAGGATGATAGGGGGAGAAGAGAATGTCTTTGATAAAGGCATTGGAGAAGGTGCATCAGGCAGCCGACCCCTTAACGTAGGGTTAACGGTGGGAAAGAAGAATACCATATAGCATTTGAGAGTGTAGCATTCTGCTCTCCAACTTGGGTTGTAGCTTGGCTATTGATAATGATAGTAATGATTATTTGGGTGCAAGAGAATTTGAACCTTCTATGTTTATTAATTTCCTAATAGATACTGTATT
>NC_090750.1:74967341-75010819 GCF_036898095.1 Palaemon carinicauda
ATATATATATATATATATATATAGTGTTTGTGTATACGATATTTTATTTTCAAATATTGAGGCATAAAAACCCCTGTGTTTGTGTTTATATATATATATATATATATATATATATGTATATATATATATATATATAATAGATCTCTAGGTAGATAGATAGATATTTTATATACATATATATGTATACATATGATATATGTATTTGTATTTCTACATTATATGTGTATATCCTATTTTGAGTTACAACATGGGTAAGAATGACTCTCTCTACTTTGCCATTATTCTTAATGGCTATGTTTGTTCTCACATGGTACAGCTGGACCCAGGAATTCCTGTTACACCTTGCTCTGGAGTGCATGCAGCTACACCCTTACTGCGCTGAGAGTTCCTATGTTTTAAACCCGTTCACCACCTCTACCATCCTTATCTTACAGACCTACACTATCTGCTAGGTTAATAGCTGCGAAATAAGATTGTCACAGAGTGATCATCTACGGAGCAAGGTGTACCAGTGACTCTTGTGTCCAACCGTACATCTCCTGTAGTTGTCTCACGTTATCGGTCTCCATGACATGAAGTCACATTAATTTTTGTGTAGTTTAACAAGCGCCCCCCCCCCCCATCCTTAAATAAACCAATAGCAAAATCCAGCAATTTCAATCATCTAGTTTTTATTCAATGGTGCATCAGAAATTTTTATATTTCGAAGTAATGTTTTTTTCCTCTTTACTTCCTAATTTTTTTTAGTCTTTCTAGTGATTCTTGTCAAATTATTAATCATTAGTTCTCTTGCTGCTTTTTGCATATTAAATGTAATTCATAATGTGTCAGGAGCTTATCCGTGTTTCAATTTTCATTCAATTTATCGTAATGTTTTCAAGACATAATAAAATTTTCAATATGTCCCTTAGTCGGTTCTACTATTGACTTCATTCAGTAGACTATCAAATTACAACAACCTCTATTGGTCTATTACTTCTTTCAACTTTTAATTACCTCCGTTTTAATCTTGCTTATGCTCTGCCTCCTTTGCATCATGTCTATCATTCTTATTTCCCTTCACACTTTAATAGTTTTTCTTTTTGTCATATTTTGTATTAAGATTCTGATTTAGTTTCTCTCAATTCTTCTTATTTCTCTCTCTCTCTCTCTCTCTCTCTCTCTCTCTCTCTCTCTCTCTCTCTCTGTGAATAATTGAATTAATGTTCTCATCAGGAAAGCCAAGTCTTGACAAGGTAGTGGAAAAAAAATTCACATAATTCATGAAATTTTTTTTTTCGCCTAGACGATGGAAATAATCAGTATTGTTTTGATGTCGCTTAGTTATCTGTACCGATCTTTGAAAATTTAATTCTTCCGGAAATATTGTACTGTATATGATTTTCCCTTTGTTTATTTCGGTAAAAGTAAAGAAATAGTCTTTAAACTGCTGCACCATAATCACATTTTATTATATATATATATATATATATATATATATATGAGAGAGAGAGAGAGAGAGAGAGAGAGAGAGAGAGAGAGAGAGATAGCGTTTTCTGAGTAAAATCCTATTAAAATTAAGGGATCAGTTAAAAAAATGTAAAATATATAAGTGAACGAACAGTTGAAATTATATACGACTAAAGCAGGCAAAAAGGATTTTTGCCATTTATCCAGAAGAAAAGAAGGAACTCGAAAGTAAATCAAATATTGACTTTCCTTATTCTACTTCGTAATTCAGAACATAGCACATTAATTCACTCTTCCCTCTTCATCATCCCCCTCCCCCCTCCCTCTCCCAAAAATAAAAGAAATGGCATTCTTTTATTCCCTTTCCCAGGAGGAGCCAATAGGCTCGCAAACTAGGCCCAGTAATGAGAACGTGAGTCTACCATCGTCACGTGCGATCTAAACTGGCTCCTTGATAGAGTCATTCTCCCGATTGGCTGCGGCGTCTAAGTTTTCATAAGTTTGAGCTGATTGTTGGACTTCTCATTACCCCAGGAACCAATCAGGAATTTTGTTGACTTCCAAGCCCCTATCCTCCTCCTCCTCCTCTTCCTCCTCTTCCTCTTCTTCTTCCTCATCATCATCATCTCAACGCTTTTGGCTATCTGGCATTCCCTTCCATTTGGTTCTGTTACCCACTTTAGAAGGGATCCAGTCTGAGTGGTCGAAATCGAAAGTTCTTCTCAATCCCAACCCCATTTATAAGGCTGGGAGGCTGTTAGGGTATGAGTTCGGTTAGTGCGTATGTGTGCGCGCTATTGTAATCTCCATATATATATATATATATATATATATATATATATATATATATATATATATATATATTATATATATATATATATATTACACATATATATATATATATGTATTATATATATTATATATTATATTATATATATGTATATATATATATATATATATATATATATATATATATATATATATATACACACACATGCATATATATGTATATGTATATATATATATATATATATATCGGTCTCGATAAACGTCAATGCCATACTTATAACTACTCGGTCTCTTCCGTCCGTCAGGTAGGGGAGATAAAGAGTATTCATTCCCTGGTGAGAGGGGGTACCCCGAGAGGTAAACTCCAAAACCAGCTCCCCACAAATCTGTGCTTGTACATTTAAATATTTAGCTGTCATTTTTGACGAGTTTCGAAGACTAGTACAAAATAAATGGTAGACATTCGGATAAGAGTAGTTAGGCTACATTGAAAATTATGTCGATGAATAACTACCCTAAGAGGTCATTAGGAAAGGGTATATAATCAGGTGGGTATACGCCATTTTAGATATCTATTGCACCCATTTTTCATGCAATTATTGTAGTTTATTACATTGGTAAAAGTTAGATCTCGAAATAGGTTCTAGAGATGCATAGATGGAAATAGGTTGAAAAATCATTATTTGTAAATGCCGTCAAACTTGTTTTAGCAGTCTTCTGCTGAACACATCACTTCTATGTATACACCATCACTACTGTAATGTGTGTTATATGGACACATTGTTGAATGCACACTATCGCTGCAATTATATAAGTATATAATACAGTATATTTACACACACCAGTTGGATGAAGATTACACGTGTCTGTATCTGTTACACCTGTATATCCTAAACATAAAGGTGTTATTCATAAAATTCAATTTTGTTTAGCTTTGGAACCATTGATTTTTTAAATATTTTGTTTAATTTGTAAATAGGGCAATATCTTACGAATAAAATGGAGAAAATTAAGATCTAGTACAGATATCAACTGTTCGGATCTGTTGAATACAAATGCTCTCATAAAACTTGCATAAAGGTGAACTTGGTTGCTTCAAATATCCCAATTCTTGTGTTGTGTCTTATTGTTCTTGGAGAGGGGCTAAGTTGAGAAGAAATGCAACTGAACACAAGCGGTCTCAGTATTTATGTAAACGCAGTCTATATGTAGGTTGATTCAAATATAACAATCACTAAATGCTAGAGCTCGGGGGAACCTCGGCTTTTCATTTAATACACTTGAGGACAGAGAGTAGCTTAGTATAAGGGAGGAACTTTTTATGGTGGAGAGATTGAGAGGGAGGCAAAGAAGTAGATGGTGAGATAAGGTGTGGGATGATCTGGAGAGCAAAGGTTTGGTGGTAGAAGATGCCTTTGATTGAAGGCATTGGAGAGGACACATCAAGCAACCGACCCCTTAATGTAGGGATCACGGTGGGAAACTAGAAGAGTAGATTAGTATAAAGAAGGATAGGAAACTGAATCCTATTTAGGGCAAGGTTGATTTATGGTCTGTTAGGAAGACCTGGTGAGAATGCAATGTTCTAAGTGGAGTTAGATCATGGTGTTTTATCCAAGTTGGCTCAGGCTGCAAAGACCACCATCCGGTCAAAGTAAGGCTTTAGGGGAAGTTTGATTAGAGAGATAGCGTTTGATTTATTTTTAGGTAATATATTGTGTACTTTTTCATCGTATTTTCCTTTAGGTGAAATATTTTGCTCACTGTATTTACTTCTCTAACTCTCTCTCTCTTGTGCTTCGTATGTATAGATTATACATCAACGCTAATACAGAGCACATTTTTTCTACCCATAAGCTCTCATTTTCGACTGTGCTTTCCTTCTCATATTCATGGCAGGATGACGCAAGTGTCTGCTCACTATTCTGTACACCAGTGTATGAAAGTTCTGAAAAACGATTAAAAAGATATGGATTTTTGTTGTTGAAAAGGAGAAATTAACATGAGTATCACTTGGGATCATTATTTTGAACGGTTTTCCTGAATCATTCGGGAGATCTAACTCTTAGATTCCTCGTTTCAAACATAGTTTTGGAAACTTCTAGGAAGACAACGTCTGGATAACTTACTTGAAACGCAACAAGATAAGCCTTTGCCAGACTGCCTCAAAGACTTTTTTTCTATCTGTCAAAAGTTTTCGGTTAGCCTTTCGAGGATCAACGTAAAGCCGCCGATTTTGAACATTTTTCTATGGTTGTACTTGCTATTGTGCTTGATGTGGCACCTAATTTCATGGTCACTTTCTTTAATAAAAGCAAAGAGCATCATCTTGAAAATTGTATCTGTATCAGTCTTTCTAGGGTAACCTTCGATTCTATACTGCTATTTAGGGTTGTGACGGCTTATTGGAAACGTCCCTGCCTAGCGTTCTGCTGGACTTGGGTTTGAGTCACGCTCAAGCTCGATAGTTTCTTTTTGTCTGCAACTTCAACATCCTTGTGAGGTAAAGAATGGAGAATGGGGGGATTTTATGGAGTCGATAGGTGAACCTGCTGAGTCATTAGCAGCCATTGCCTGGCCCTCCCTGGTCCTAGCTTGGGTGGAGAGGGCTTGAGTTCAGATCATATGTATAACATATGGTTAGTCTTTAGGGCATTGTCACTGTCCCTTGCCTCTGCTATTCATGAGTAACCTTTAAACCTTAAATAATCAGCATTTCCAGAATCTTTGTTTCCACAATAGTTCCAAATTGATCTGATTTAAGAATTATTAAGAAGAAGAATTTGTTTCATCGGACATTGTTTGAAGATTTGCGTTTTGATGATGATTGATTAGTCATAATTCCTAAGTGTGGATGGGAATTATGACTTAACTTGGCTTGTAGCGCTGCTAGTTAAATTAAAGCTTATTTTACTTGTGTAACAATACGTTTACTTATCTATGAAATGTTAAAATGGCATTTGCTGCTACTACTAAAGTTGTTTATCCGTTTAAGAATAAATTTTCTGTTTCATTATCGTATTTTGTTAGCGGTGATACAATTCTATTAGTTTTTGTTAAGGATATTCCCATAGGGGAAAACCTCTTAGGTTAGAACCATTTTGGTACCCGCACAATTACTTTAAATTTGGATAACACTGCTTTAACACCTCTCCGTCCCAAAGTCTTATTTTTGTATCATCTGTGGTCCATTTTTACAATTGAAACTTGAAAACAGCGACACATTCCTGTCTGCGAGGCTCCAAATAGGGCATCAAGTGTGCACCCTATTGCCGGCTGGATCAAGAATTCTCCCCTGAAACCATACCATAAGACTTCGGATAATACAAACATACAGTGCGATAGTAAACATGGGTTAAATGGAATGACACTATAACATAACTCATGAGGTCTTAAGGCGATCATGTGATCCCCACTTACCACTTACAACGGGGCATGAAGACAGTGTTGTGAGTTACAGAGAATGCCAGCTTAGTGCTAGAGTTATTATTATTATTGTAGGACCCCCTCACATGTCGTCTGTACGTTCTCGTTTTCTATTTTTCTTCTCGTATTTTTTTTTTCAGCGTTTCCTGTCGTTTGCTTCACGGCATGTGTCCAATCTATTTTCTGGATTAATTTTAGTTGTTTTCTTGTTTATTTTTTAATTATTTTGTTAGATAAATTGGTAAGTGGAATTTATATCTGTACCAAAAGATCTGTTTCACTTTAAACGATTAAATTGTTTTATTGGTTTTTTAATTGTAACGAGATTTATTCTTCGTATTAACTTGGCGTTTTCCCTTAAAAAATGAGCAATATGATAGTGATTATTATCAGTGCTTAGGAATTTTTTTTTTTCAATATTTGAATATTTACTTCTATTTTTTTGACAACTAGTTTTCCTTCTATTAACATTAACCATTATTCTTTTTTTCAGCGATCTTCCTCACTTACCATTTGTGTACCCTCTCTTGGTTTAACATCTCCTGTTGCATTAGGCAACCTCATTATCTCAGCACTAAACTCAGATGTTATTTAAGGAGGTTTTACTTTCCCCGACTTAACGATTATATTTGTTTCTCTTTTTGTCTGCCCACTACTATGTAGCTATTTTATTTGCTTAACTCTTGAAATTTCACGGTTAATCACCGTTATTGATTTTTTTTTCTATTGTCTTACAACCTATAGTCAATTTCTTTTAGCGATGCAGATTTGCACCGACTCGCAGCGGTGCCCTTTTAGCTCGGAAAAGTTCCTGATCGCTGATTGGTTGGACGAGATAATTCTAACCACTCAGCGATAAGGAAACTTTTCCGAGCTAAAAGGACACCGCTGCGAATCTGTGCAAATCTGCCTCCATAAAAGAAATGGACTATAGTTAATTGGTAAGGTGCGTTAATTTCAGATCACCTTACATTCTGACAAACTATGCTTTTACATAGAGAAAGAGTTAGCGTGTCGCACTACTTCATTACTGATCACACAACTGTCAAATTGCCTGGTGTCTAGCTGTCGTTAATGTCTTGCTTCCACATTATTGGCGTTCCATTTTGTAATGTTTTGATAACACGTCGTTACCCAATTTTCATTTATTATTATTATTATTATTATTATTATTATTATTATTATTATTATTAGCTAAGCTACAACCCTAGTTGGAAAAGCAGGATGCTATAAGCCCAAGGGCTCCAACAAGGAAAAATAGCCCAGTGAGGGAACTAAATAAGGAAATAAATGAACTATATAGAAAGTAATAATAAAATGAAATAAAATATTTTAAGATCAGGAACATTTAAACAGATCTTTCATATACAAACTATAAAAAGAGATTTATTAATTGGTATGTATTGAGTACTGGTGTACGCGACCCGTAAACAATTACGGTTAAATATTTTCATAGATATGCACACACACACATTTAACCCTTCCTGTCCTCTATCACTAAGGTAGAAACCGAGTAGTTAACGTCTGGCAATGCCGCGGAGCGTGACCGAATACATACATACATACATACATACATACATACATACATACATATATATATATATATATATATATGCATATACATATACATATATATATATATATGTACATATACATATATATATATATATACATATACATATACATATATACATATATATATATATATATATATATATATATATATATATATACACACACACATTATATATATATATATATATATATAACCAGACACTTTCTCTTTATTGTACAGGGGAGATGGCTTGCTTATCTATCACTGGTTACTAAATCTCCCGCCCCCCTTTTTTTTCTTTTTCATAACACAGCTTTCACAGTGAAAATTGCTTTCACGTCACTGGTACCCATCCAAAGTGCTTCCACAACACAATCTATCAGTTTTTTTTTTTTTTATCTGGGATTCACTCATCTATTTTCGCACTTCGCCATGACTAATTTATTTACCAATGGTTTACCATTCTTCATTTCTTAAGAAAAAAGGATTCTGTTACGGTTTTGCATCGATCAATTGTTTTATGTTTCACCTCACGATTCTTTCCTTTAGGTGGTTTCTCTTCTGCTTTGCTTTATGACTGGTTATCCCTTCTGTCATATTTTCCCAACACTGAATATAAATATATATCTTTCTATCTATCTATATATAATATACAATATATACATGTATATACAGTAAATGTATGTATGTGTGTGTATATGTATAAATGTGTATACTGTATATATACTGTATGTATACTATATATATATATATATATATATATATATATATATATATATATATATATATATATAAATATATATATATATAATGAATATATATGCTATGTATATATGTATGTGCACACACACACACACACACACACACATATATATATATATATATATATATATATATATATATATATATATATATATATATATGTATATATAGGTATATTTATAAATTACTGGGGATACCATAACGTGGTGGAAGGGTATGTGTATCGCCATGATCGGCAAAGCTATACTAGTTAGGCCCACCCATACTAGGTTGGGTTTGCTGTGAGCGACCAGACAAAAGCCTCTCACCATTACCAATCTGCCGTTGGCCAGCGTGGTGATATAAACTGGCTAAATCCCAGACACGAATTAGGATATGTGTGAGGGCTTTGTCCTGCAGTGGACTAGAAATGGCTTTATTTGTAGTTTCTTATATATAAATGGTTAACAAATATGCAAGCATATACTCAAATATTTACTTTTGGCATCCTGATTTCATATGATAAGTGACACTTGCTTCCTTTGGGTTTTCCTATTTGACGGGCGTACTCATCTTCAGTTACTAATAGTCTCTCACACTGTTCTATCCATGGTTGTATATGTTACGCATTTTCTTCACGCCTTTTTATCCAGAGTTATACATTTTTCATGCTTTTTTATATTCATGTTTTCACACCTAACCCATGGTTATAATTTTTTTTGCGCTTTCTTATCCATGGTTATAATTTTTTTCATGCTTTCTTATCCATGGTTATAAATTTTCAAGTTTTTTTTTATTCATTATTATACATGTTTATGCCTTTTTATCTGTTTATAATTTTTTTTTCGCGCTTTCTTATACATGGTTATAAAATTTCAAGCTGCTTTATCCATTTTTATACATTTTTTATGCCTTATTATCCATGGTTATACATTTTCTTTACGCTTTTTATACATGGTTATTTATTTTTCCCACTGTTTCATCCATGGTTATATATTTTTTACGCTTTCATATCCATGGTTATCCACGTTTTTCACTTTCTTATCCATGATTATCCCGATTTCTCCGCCTTCTTAATCCAATATGTCCAGTTTTTATGCCTTTTTATCTATGGCTATCCAGTTTTTATATTTTTTTTTATTTATAATTTATTTGTTTGTCAGTGCTATCTTTCCATCACTTGGCCTTTTTTCTTTCTTTTCTTTAGACCTTTGTCTACTGTGTGCTGATCACCTTGGACTGGTTAGGTAGGCTACGGTTTTTCTCATATTAATTGGATGCCGTTATTGTAGTTAAGTGATATTTCATGGTTGCACTGAAGTGGTTAACCTCATCTTGTCTGCCATATGTTCCTCACCCTTGTTGTCTGATACAGTTGGACACAGGAATTCCTGGTACACCTGGCTCTGAGGAAGTGCACCCACCCACACCCTTACTGCACTGCGAGTTGGTGTGTATAGCCGCACCCACCACCTCTGCCATCTCTCCCTACACTATCTGTTTGGGGTTCCAGGTTGCATCAAGCTCCCTTAGGTGTCCATCTTTTTCCTTACTATATGTGCGGTTTCTGGAAGCACGCTCTTTTGCACCAGTCTTAATAGTTCCTAATAACGTAGGAACTTATAAGACCTTTGTATTTGTGACTGTTATTATTATTATTATTATTATTATTGTTGTTGTTGTTAGTAAGCAAAGCTGTAACCCTAGTAGAAAAAGCACAATGCTGAATTTAGCCCAAGGATCCAATAATGAAAGCAACCCAATGAGGATAAATATTTCGTAATGTAAAGGATAAACTATTAAAAAAAAGGAAAAAGTTATCTTTGCCTTAATTCACGGATTATCTAGGATGACATTTCATGAATATCAGTCTCCCACGTGTACGCCAGTTTACGCCAATTTACGCAATTTCTAATCTTTCCGTATAATTTGCTTCGTTGTCTGTCACTCTTACCGCCACCGGCTGACCCCCTCTGCCATGCTATCATATCACCATCGCTTTTCCTCCATAATGTCGTATTTCAACCTCCATTCATGGAAGCCTTAGGTCCCTGACATTTCGATCCCAATAACCAGTAACTTAGTCACTCTTCTTATATCGGAGCGTCTTTTTTTCCCCCTCCGGTTTTCATCTTTATTCCCTTTTTTTCTTTCTTCTTTTATTCTCTCTTGGTCTTCATCATCATGATCTTGATATAGTGTAAATGCAACCTCCTACTCCCCCCTCCCCCCTCCTTCCCTCTCCCGGAGATGATTCCATCCTGCGACCTAATCCTTCCTCTACCCCCTTCCCCCTCCCCCTCCCCCTCCCTCCTAGCTTCAGCCCCCACTCCTCAGCCTCTTCATTCTTCCAAAGAATGTCTTTCGCCATTCCGCTCGCCAAGTTTTTGACTCGGGCGACAAAACGGGGCGATAAATAGCCAAAAGGTTTTCGGTAGAGAAGAGGAGGAGGAAAGAAGAGGAGGCAGCGCGAGAGAGAGAGAGAGAGAGAGAGAAAAAAAAAAAGGGACAAGCATTCTAATTCTTCCTCCCGGAGAGATAAGCGATAATTCCACGATGAAGTTTGACAGAAAGAAGCAATTAATATCAGAGTTTGATAAAAGATCGGACCCGCGCCATTTTTCCCGAATAACTGACTAATTCCAGGAGACGTACGGCCGACTTATCCAGAGCATTTGGGACTGGCGCGAATTTTTACACGAGTTTTAAACGGATGCGCCATACGAGTCGGGCGAACTTTCGGAAATGGCCGATTATTCATGTTATTTTCCACTGAGGGAAGGGGGATAGGCGGTAGGGGGGACGGGGATGGAGGTGGGAGAAAGAGCTTGGAGAGGGGAATAGGGGAGGGGAGATCAAAGTGGGGTGGGAGACTGGTTTGAAGAAGAGGTATAAAGTTTCAACTTCAAAAACCTTGTGATTAGTGTCCTTCCCAAAGTTGGGATTAAAAATGATAGAAGAAGATATGTCACTGTAAATGTTTGTTTTTGAAATCTTCCTTTTTGGGGGGAGTTCTTTTGTCTCTTCCCCCCTCTCCTCCCCTACCACATCCCCTCAAAGTGTCTTGATCTTGACCCCTCATCCCCTCCCGGCAACGCAGACTCATTCCCTGTAGTAGAACCTTTCCCCCCTACTCTTTCCCCTCATACCTGCCTGGCTATTTTTATCTCATCTTCCCCTCTTCTCCCCTACCCTCTCCTCCTTCCTTTCCCCCTTCTCTCCCCTACCCTATCGTCCTTCTTCTCCCCCACCCTCGCCTTCCCCTTCTCCCCTACCCTTCTACTTCCCTTTTCCATGCCCCCTGATTTCTGAAACCTCTAGAACTCACCCAGGTCCTCTTCCCCTACCACCTTCCTTCCCCCACCTTCCCATCCCACCTTCCCTCCCCCACTTTCCTTCCCCCCCACTTTCCTTCCCCACCTTCCTTCCCCATTCCCCCAACCTTTGAAACCGATTGGATCTCGAAATCCCGAGGAAGAATCTTGATTCCATGATAAGTATTTTCGTTAATCGTCTTCTTCGCCGGCTGTGCTCCTTTCTTACGATATTGTTTCGTTGAATATATACCGAATGGAACTATGTCTCCTTCGGGTATCTCTGGGTTAGGGGAGAGGGCAAGGGGTGAGTGGGGAGCAGGGGTGCTTAGGAGCTCGGCTCTCTTTCTTTGATAACAAGATATCAGAGGAAATCTTTTGATTCTGGGATGGGAAACTTTTCAGTTTATGTTGTGATTATTTTTTTTTTCCTTTGGTGGAGAAGTTTACTGTCGATTTTCTCCCGTCCAAAATAATAATAACGATGGAATAATAGCTCTTATATAAATTGAGACTCCAACTTTTTCGGTGGAACATGAATTCTATTTAAAAATATATTTGACTTCCGTTCGATTAGGGCTTATGTTAAGTTTGTGTACATCCGGAAAAATTTCGCTTCTGAACTTTTTGGAAAAAATTGTTTAAGGAATAGCTTTAGTCGAAGGGAAAGGATGCGAGGTGGTCCGATAATACGTGGAATCTTAGAAAAGGGATGTATCTAGCATTTGCTCGAGTAGAGTTTTCATAGTGATTGGATTGAGATGAGAATAAAGCTCCCGATTTCATATCAAATGTAATATTGATGAAGGGATAAATTCATAATTATTCGACATTGAGATAAATTCATATGAAAGAATGAACTGTGTTTGGCAATGAAACGTTTTGTATTTGAGAGAGAGAGGAGAGGAGAGAGAGAGAGAGAGAGAGAGAGAGAGAGAGAGAGAGAGAGAGAGAGAGAGAGAGAGAGAGAGAGAGAGAGAGCGACTTTAGTGCTGATTTCTGGAAAAAAATAAATCTTCAGAAATAGCCATTTAGTTTTAGTAATGTGAATCTCATACGTCATAGATGATTGTGTAATAAATTGTGATAGTGTATATTAATCATATTGTATGTTTGTTAAATTGGAATGATTTCTAAGTATCTTTGTTCTCCTTTTCACAGGTTTGAGATTGCGGTGAGTGTTCCCAATTAACAGTTTCTCTTTCAGGAAGAAGACTTCGCATCGATACACAAATGATAAAGGTATGTTTTTTTTTTATTCGTGTTATTCTTATATGGTCATTCTCCTGTTACACAATAAGGTTTTAAAGTTTAAATTAAATCTGCAGGATTTAAAAGTAGTGATACATAGCCAGGTCTACTTTAGCTGTAAGTCGAAATATTTTATCGCCCTATATCCAGCCCAACAAGAGGGCGTTGTCGTTTGCGTCTCTAAGGACTTGATCTGAGCAATGAGGGCCCTGTGGGGACCCTCGTCGGATCTGTTCAATTGTTTGTCGGCGTCAATGACCTTAGATGTCAGGATGCCTGAAAACTTTAAATCAATCAATCAATCAATTGTTTGTGGTGTTGCCCCACAGGGGCACTCAGGGTTAGCTAATTCCCATTTGTGGCGGTTTTCTCGTTTTGCCCACTTTTACACATGCTGCAAGTAATTATTCAAGTAATTATTTAGCAAGGCATATCTTAGCCGTACTATAGGCCACTATGTTAATTTATTAATGCAAAGCTTAACCTCCCTTTGCTATTGAAATGATTTTGGTAATGCCTAGCCTAATCTACCAATGGCTAGTTCAGTGGCATTGCGTTCGCCTTGCATTCGCGTGGCAGCCGATCGATCCCAGCCCGGGACCGGGAGTTAAAGATGTTTACTTGGGCTGTTACTGGTATGGTTGGAGTTGGGTTTACCCGGCTGACGTTCTGGTGAGCGTATCCAGACGATAATGGATTTAATCTTTATTAAATTATTATGAATTCAGCATCGCCAATCCCAATCCGTGAAGTTAACTGTTAACTGAAGAATTCAACAATGCGCCATATTCGGAATTCTTCAGTGCTTGAATGAATCCTATCAGATTAAAGATTTAATAACACATGTTTTGATATTAATATGACTTTTATATGATTCAGATTAGCAGTCTTTCCTAGTTGCTCAAAGAAGTGGATTGTCAGCTGCTGGTGCAAGGATATTTGTCTGCTGCTGGTGCAAGAAATCTCAGTCTCCACCATTATTGCATAAAACAAAAGGTAAATAATGTAATTATAAATTTTAATAAATATTTTAGTATTTTATTTTCAATTTGTTTTTGTAAGGGATCACTTGCTAATGAAAATTTTTTTGAGTTATTTGATATTCTCAAAAGTGTAATTTAGTACACTTGCGTGAGTGTAGGCTACTTTTCAATGTAATATTAGTGTGAGGTACTGTATATTCAAATAGAAATACAGATTTGGATTATGACATGTCATTGATATTATTGATTCTGGTTACTTATTTCAAATTGCATAGTTTTCAAAAGTTAGATCATATATTTTGATATTAAATGTAGTTGGAGAGAAAAAAAATAATTTGAATTATCACAGACGGCATTTTCATTTAAAAAGAGAACAATTCTATTTTATCATAGCAGAATTAAAAAAATTGTTTCATTCTGTTGGTAACTTGTTTTTTTTTATTGATATTAATTAGATAAAACGAAATAGTAATGTAAATTATCGTAGCCACTTTGGGAACCTAAGTGTATAATAAAGTTTATCTATATATGAATTCGTTTTTTATTTCATATATCTTTAGTGTTTGCAATTTATGGGTACAATTCAATTTTGTAAATACTTCTATAATATCCTTTATAGTTTTCTGAACCTCTGAAATTATATTGTGAATTTCTGATAGAATTCTAAGTTCTTTGTCCTTTTTTGTGAATTTTTGATAAAGTTCTAATTTTTTGTCCAATTTTTATGAATTTCTGTTAGAATTTCAAGTTCCGTCCTTGTTTATGGATTTCTGATAAAATTCTTAGTTCGTTGTCCTTTTTTTATGAATTTCTGAAAGAATTTTGAGGTTTTGTAAAAGTTTTTAAAGTGTCTTATTATTTTTATCCTTGATTCAGATTACGCTTCTCATCAGTTCGGGAAAAACCGTGGGATATGCCATACTAGTTTCAAACCAAGTACTAAAAAGATCTCCAATGGTTGCCTAAATAAATGGTAAGAAATTTGTTATCTTTTATACAATATCTAACATTCTCTCCCTCTCTCTCTCTCTCTCTCTCTCTCTCTCTCTCTCTCTCTCTCTCATCTCTCTCTCTCTCTCTCTCTCTCTCTCTCTCATAGTTCTTTAGGAATTAATATACTCATTTGTATCATACATCATATGCAAATCACTGTTGTTGAATATTCATCTTTAAATACTACTACTACTACTACTACTACTACTACTACTACTACTACTACTACTACTACTACTACTGTTGCTACCATTAATCACGGTGATGGTTGATGAGGATGATGATAATTATAATACAAAAGAGGAGATAATGTTAGCGTTTAAAGAGGACATATTAATAGGGTGAAAAGCTTTGACGTTGAATTGCATTATTGTATAGATAAGTTTGTTTTCCCCAGGCCTGACGCCAAATCGTCACCACAGTCTAAGTAAAGTGTAGATGAAAGTCCAGAGAATGAGACACATCGAATTTAAGGTACAGATGAAAGTCCAGAAGATAAGACACGTCGAATTTAAGGTGTAGATGAAAGTCCAGAGGATAAGACTCGTCGAATTTAAGGTGTAGATGAAAGTCCAGAGAATGAGACGCATCGACTTTAAGGTGTAGCTGAAAGTCCAGAGGAAAAGACTCATCGAATATAAGGTAAGCTATTAAGTGTTATAATGCTATGAATTATTAATGCCTAAACTTGTCAGCTGTATCTTCTCTGTATGATGGGTAAAGTGATTATTTATTTGTCTGTTGGTTCGTCTACCAGTCTTCTTGCCAGTCTGTCCCAATTTTGTTTGCTCAATCGTTTCCTAGGAATTTCAATAATTTTATCAACCTCTGACCATTCCATACGGAGTGGGTCCTACATCTAAGTTAAATACTTCAGCATTGGGTTCTTCTTGTGTCAATTCTGAAATTTTAGATTTTACATGATTATTACTTCCGTAACTATATAAACGGAAAAATAATGGTTTTATCATATATAACAACGGCTGTTAGGCTAATCACAGCCTGCGTTGCATTCGCCAGACTGGGGTTCGAGTCCCGCTCAAGCTTGATAGTTTCTTGTAGTGTCTGCAAGCCTCACCATCCTTGTGTGGGTGGAGAGGAGGCTTGGGTGCTGATCTTATGCATATATGGTCAGTCTCTAGGGTATTGCCGTACTAGCTAGGGTTTGTCACAGTCCCTTGCCTTTGCCATTCATGAGTGGCTTTTAATTTTTTAAGCCGACAATAAAATGACAAGAAACTTCCATTTAGACCTTATGTAAATCACTTTAGAAAAGGAATGAAGTTAAGAAAAGATTAAATTGCAAGAACGCTGAAAGCATAACGTTCCATTTAGTAATGGACGATTCTCTTTGAAGAATGCATCTTTACTAATCTCCAAATGCACAAGTCTTCAACTTGATCAAGAATTGATAAAAAATTAAACCATGTAAAGGTGCGGATTAAAGCTACAAATACCTATAAATTCGTAAAGTGTTTTTAAGAATTTCTCAACCAACTGTATTACTGTTATCAGGAGTATCACCTTTTTTCCCAGCTGATAGGGAAGATGGTTGAAAGAAGATTGAGGAAAGTGAGCTAACTAACCATGATTAGGGAATAGTTTGAAAAGTTAAGAATTAGTAGTGTAAAGTATGGTTTAACAATAATTGTATTTATGTAAATGTAAATTTTTTCTAATATGGTTTTAAAGTTTAGTACATCAATTACTTATTTTTCTCTTGTTTTTTTTTCTTTCGTTTTCTGGTATTCTTTGCTACTGGCGTAGTATTTTCTGATGCTGAAGTTGGTCTTTTGAAAACAGGTAAAATATTTAGATTTCACGCTTTGATTAGTCGAATATAATGTAAAACATGTTGTCCAATCATATTCTAGGAATGATTATTTAACGTAATAAGAAAATATCATGCCTTCTTTTCTATGCTGATCGCTAATATGAGTGGAAAATTGCATTACAATACAATTTACTTGTAATACATTATTTGTTACAAATATAAGAAAAAAAAATGCCCATCGCTGAATTGTGAATATCACAAATCTCATAATTTACTATCTTCTTCTTCTTCTTCTTCTTCTTCTTATTGTTATTAGATTATTATTATTATTATTATTATTATTATTATTATTATTATTATTATTATTATTATTATTATTATTACTTGCTAAGCTACAACCCTAGTTGGAAAAGCAGGATGCTATAAGCCCAGGGGCTCAAACAAGGAAAATAGCCCAGTGAGGAAAGGAAACAAGGAAAAATAGAATATTTTGAGAATTGAAATTAAAATAAATATTTCCTATATTCATAGAATTGTGTTAGTTTTATTATTATTATTATTATTATTATTATTATTATTATTATTATTATTATTATTATTATTATTATTATTATTCGCGTCTACCAAGTTAAATGGAAGTGATTTGACGGATTTTTTCTTGAATATTTTACAATGCTATTTGTCAGAAAATATCGGCACATGTATGTTAATCCTGTTTTTTTTTAGAATTAAGAAAAAGACATTCACTAAAAAACTAGAATAAATAAATACTTAACACTGATAAACGTAGTACGTGTCATTTTGTACCGAAGGTCATTAAAGAAATTGCGGAGATTGCCAACTTCTTTCAGATTGCTGTTTGATTATCAAGTTTCTGTTAATCAAAGAATTGATGGGTTTTATAAGGAGAGAGAGAGAGAGAGAGAGAGAGAGAGAGAGAGAGAGAGAGAGAGACCTTACGAATGGTTTCATTTCGAATGAGTGAAAATTGAATCTTGTATTAATAGCATGTATTTTTAAAGTACTGATCTCTCTCTCTCTCTCTCCTCTCTCTCTCTCTCTCTCTCTCTCTCTCTCTATTTTAAGCATGTAAAGTGGTGCTGGATTCTTTGAGAGCGGCTGTAAAATGTTCTCTTCTCTTTCCTTCTAGTCTATTTGGGGATCAAACGCTCGTATTTCAGTTCTGAGATGCACTTGCTAAAACCTGCACTTTAATAGAGAGAGAGAGAGAGAGAGAGAGAGAGAGAGAGAGGGGAGAGAGAGAGAGAGAGAGAGAGAGAGAGAGAGAGAGATTAGCGGTTCAATTTTGTTCAAATAATTAAATATTTTGTGAGTCATACATCTAGATGTCCTCACAATTACTCGCTGAAATTTAAAATTATTTTTTGTTGGATTAAAATTGCTTGATTTCCTGATCAATGCTGAAGAATGAAAACGCTTGCACAACAGCGTCCTGACTAAAGAATTAACCACGTTTGAAATAAGTGAGAATAGAAAGAAAGAAAATGAATCGGAATAGACGAGTCTCTGAAAATACCATTACACTAAACAATTTCCCAGTCCAAAATAATAGCGTAGTCAAACGAACGAGATGAAGTGCTGCGCACTCACCCAAAAGAGAGAGAGAGAGAGAGAGAGAGAGAGAGAGAGAGAGAGAGAGAGCATTGCAACATGACAATATGGTTTATGTCTCGTGAAACGTGACTCAAACACCCAAAACCCTTTGCCTAAGTGACAGTCATTTGTTTTGACACGAGCTATTAACAAATAACAAGGGGCGGGAGAGGTTGGCATCTTCCACCTGTTTTTATATGTTGATTTTGAGGCGCGCACGCACGCTCTCCGCCAGTGGATTTCATAACGCTTCGTTTGTTCGACGAGTAAAGATGCTTCTCGCGTTGTCATCTTCCTTTTTTTATATTTTTTTTTCTTTTCCTGTTTAATCGCATTAAAGCTTTGTTAGTGGGTTGAATAATGTAAAATTTCGAAACAAGTCGGCCGTGGCATACGCAAGCCCTTGTCTCTCAGAGTTTCGCTCAACTGTGATGAGCTACTGTCGCTATTCGCGATGACTATAACATGAATTTTGTCGCTTTGTTCTGTGCAATGTTGAATTCACGAATGTGAGGTTCTATATGCGTCGACAGAATTTAGAAAAATGCAGCCTTTTGGTTATTATGGAGTTGCATCGCGAGAGATTTCGAACACGAAAAGTAACCAGAAGCGAGCGCAGGTCAGAGCAGAATCTTTACCTAAGCCAGGTCTGATTGACGAAGGGGATACGACAGGGCCATAACGGCCACTTAAGACCAGATACGTCAGCTGCTAAATTTCTCGACTTTGCTTTTTTTTTTTTCTTTTTTTCGCTTCATCTGACCCTAGAAATGAATGAAGATTATTCGTCTCATTATAATGAAGGGGTTTAATTAAATGTCTTACGATACCTCACAGGACAAAAAATGGCTGGAGTAAATCTTGATATTCTAGAGAGAGAGAGAGAGAGAGAGAGAGAGAGAGAGAGAGAGAATCCTCTTTATTATTCGGATTCCAATGCAAGCACATAAACCCCCCCATTTTCAGCATCCTCCATTTGCTCTTTTTTTCCGTCAAGTCAGAGGGTAGGGGGTGTTGGTGCGTTAAGGGGATGGTACTTGGAAAGGACATCGAGTTGGGGGGGGGGTGAATTCCCCTTGGAACAGGGGATAGGGATGGGGGTAGGGAATGGAGGCTGCGAGAGCTTGAAATCGTGTTGTTAGTCGGGAGTTTTGACGTAGACACCTTGTGACGGCCAGCGAGGAGACCACCGTCGCTGGTTAACATGCACGGGAATTGGTCCTGACGGAGCAACAGGTCATATATACAAACACACAAACACACGCCTGTCCAACCACCCTCGACATTTAGTGACGCCTAGAACAAGAGAGAAGGTGTGGGAGGGGAAGAGGAGAGACAAGGGGGGGGGGGATGATGTTGTTTTAGGGGTGGGTGGGTATGGGTTTAGCCTTTATGAATTCGCTGTGAGGTTGTCATAGGTTTAAGTGTTGTTTTTCTGGAAATGATGAATATATTCTACATATATAAAGAGTACTGCAAATTTTTGTTACCAGAAGTGACAAACATATTCGTACCCAGGACTTTTGACTTGCCGTTTTCTCCATTTGGAGTCCTTGGGCTTGTAATATCCTGACTTTCCAACTATGGTTGTAGCTTAGCTAATAATAATTTTCCACTATGTTATTAGGAGCAACGTGCTTGGCAATATATATATATATATATATATATACTGTATATGCTGTCACGCTCAAGTAGCGGGAGAGAGAGTAGTCATACCGTGGCGAGAGGGCGTACCCCGAGATGTACACTCTGAGATCACAAACTCCCACGAATTGCCGAATCGGCGGGTTGTAGTTAAGTTTTAACACTCGAGATTTTTTTTTCTTTTTTTTTCTTTATTTTTCAAATGGGCCACAAATACTCATTTAATACCGATTTTGCTCTGCTATGGGATGTCAGTCACATTTGGAAATTCCTTTATTGAGAAGTATTTTCTCTCGCTGAGGACCCAAACCTATGATCAATAAATAAATATATATATATATATATATATATATAAAGAATGACGAGTGGGTCCTTAGAGATTGCAAAAGAAAGCAAGTGAAGGAAGAGAGAAGACGATGAATTGACAAACTAAAAATGGTTGCGGGTGTGGACTGCCATATTTAGACCAAGACCATAAACAGACGCTATAGGAAGGACATGTCTGAGACCTTTGTTCTACAGAGGAAAAAAAAGGCTGTTGATGATGATACATATATATATATATATATATATATATTTTAGGTATCATCATCATCAGCAGCCTTTATTTTCCATATATATATATATTTATATATATATATATATATATGTATATATATATATATATATATAAATAAATACAAATAAATAAATGTATCATCATCATCAGCCTTTATTTGTCCACTGCAGAACAAAGGTCTCAAACATGTCTTTCCTCTAGCGTCTGTTTATGGTCTTGGTCTAAATATGGCGGCTGTCCACACCCGAAACCTTTCTTAATTTGTCAATTCATCGTCTTCTCCCTTTCTTCACTTGCTTCATTTACAATCTCTAAGGACCCATTTTGTTATTTTTAATATATATATATATATATATATATGGATACATATATATATATGTATGTATATATATATATATATATATATATGGATACATATATATATATGTATATATATATATATATTATGTGATAAATTTTGCACATTTAGACGTGTTTTTCATATTAAAATAAGCCATATATATTTTTTTGATACATTAATGTCTGGATTCTCTTAACGACCTCGGGATCAGAGCCCCAGCCGAAATCACACAAAGACAAGAGCTTGTGTCCGGCCGGGAATCGAACCCTGGTCGGCAAGCTTGTACAGACAGTGACTAAACCACTTCCGGTTTAGTCACTGTCTGTACAAGCTTGCCGACCAGGGTTCGATTCCCGGCCGGACACAAGCTCTTGTCTTTGTGTGATTTCGGCTGGGGCTCTGATCCCAATGTCGTTAAGAGAATCCAGACATTAATGTATCAAAAATATATATGGCATATTTGAATATATATATATATATATATATATACACACACATACTGTATATTTGCATATACATATGCACAAAACCTTAAATAGCGCTTTGGTATCAATATCAATTATTATTATTATTATTATTATTAATATTATTATTATTATTATTACCTAAGCTACAACACTAGTTGAAAACGCAGGATGCTACAAGCTCTAGAACTCCAACAGGGATTCGAATCCATACCTATTGGTGTTGGGACATGGTCAGCAGTGATTTACTGCAATCAATCATTTAGCTACATCTTGATGGCTGTGAGTTTATTCACTCCTCTCAGCCACCAATCATAGAAAACAGGTTCGAAACCAAGAGAGGGTGTGTCCTCTTAGTTTTATTGCGAGGGGATGTCGAACCTGGTTATGAATCTCCCGATGCGATAGGCACATGTCGCAATCTCATCCCAGAAAGACCTGCTGAAATATGAAAGCTGACATCATCTGGAGTAAATCATCAACAAATTTGCTCGTTTTTAGTCCACTGCAGTACAAAAGCCTCTTGACATGTTCTTATTCATGCCTGGTGTATGGTCATTTTCATCTCCACGCTGGTCACCGTGGAGTAGTAGTGGTGGGAGATTGTTCACAGCAAACCAACCTGTGGGTGGCCCAGATTATGAAAGCTTTGCTGATCATGGCTATACACAAACCTTTTCACCACGTTAAGGTATCCCTACTCAAAAAGAATATATATATATATATATATATATGTATGGGTGTGTGTGTGCGTATATATATATGTATATATGTGTATATATATAAGTATATATATAAGTATATATATATATATATATATATATATAGTGTATGTATGTACGTATTCAGCACTTTTATTGAACAGGGGGTTGGCCTGAAAAAAGAAACATGATCGTTTACAACCACATTTATCTTTTCACAACTGAATAGGGGTAAACCCCATACTGTTGCCTACTATTTCGCATGTATTCGTGTGCTTCTTGGATGTTAAGATTTAACACCCTTCTCTAACAAAGCTCACATCCATCTATCCAAGAGTTTCTAACTTTCTAGACCCTTCTCTCCTCTTACCTTCTAGCGAATTTTAGTTATTCTACTTATTGTTGTTGTCCATTCTTTCTGAATTACCTGTAATCTTGAGATGGACGTGTATACGTCTTTTTAAGTATGATGCCATTTATACATTTATACGTATCCATACTTTTCGCACCTTCTTAATTATTCGCACACTATTATTGTGTATCGCCGTGATCATCTATGCTGTACAAGTCAGGGCCACCCATATATTAATTGATCTGCTGTGAGATATTAGACAAAAGTTTCCCACCATCAATGTTATTGTACGTTAAACTTGTATATTATATTACAAAACTTGTGAAAAGGGCTTATTTTTTTCATGTACGTTGATGTAAAAATAAAACAATTCTTTTTTTATATATGTTAATGTAATTGCAACACGAAAATAACAATCGCCAATCTGCAGGTAGCCCAACTCCAGAAATGAATAGTGAAACGCCTGAGGCCTTTGTTCTGCAGCGAACTAGAAACTGCTGCATTTGTTGTTGCGCGTATATACTGTATATATGTGTATATATATATATATATATATATATATATATTCTCTGGGTGGGTGTATTTATGAGATTAACCCATAATTACAACTACATATCTAAGAAAAATGGTTTATTGCCTATCAAGTATTCCTTGATTATTGACATTTTCGTATTACCTGTTAAAATCATAGAAGGGAAATAGTCATTATTATTATTTTTTATTTATCCAAACTGTTTTGAAGAGATATTTCGTATTTAGTAATTTTATTATATTTTTCTTTAGAAATATTTTTCGTATGAATGAAAGGCGACCTTTTTCGAGTATTTTGTATCCTATTTTATTAGTCTGTCTCTGTCTCTCTCTCTCTCTCTCTCTCTCTCTCTCTCTCTCTCTCTCTCTCTCATTTTTACCCTTGATTTTTGGACTGCGTTGACCCTCCACTAATCTTATTAAATTTTTCTTTCTAATCTTGTTTAATTTTTCCGTTCGTATTTTTTCTCTTTAACACAAAGCTTGGACTTTCATTGGGTTTTGTGCTTTTTATACAGATGTTCAGATTTCAAGCCACATGTATGTTTCCATTAAGGGGAAAAAAAATACTTTTTTTATATTTCATTTAGCGGTGACGTGGAATTTGATTTTATTTGTTGTTTTGCGAAACGGACTTGAATTGCTTTTGTTTTTCTTCATATATTGCACGCAAATATTTGTGTATTTTATTTTTGTTTGTAGGTTTCGGTGTACAACAGGCGTATATTTTATTTATTTATTTATTTATGTATTTTTAGTTTTATTTTGTAAGAACCTGGTTTCCTACACGAATTAATGCTTAGAGAACAGTTGATTGTTTTGTCGGAACTCGTAAACGATAAATTAAAAACCAAATTCATAACTATCAAAATAAAGAGGCAATAAAATCTAAATACTAAAAAAAAAAGAAAACCACTTCACATCCTGATCCTTTTTTTGTTTGTCTCTTTCTTTCTGGGAAATCGGTGGCTATGCTTAGAGAACAGTTAATTGTTTAATTGGAACTCGTAAAAGATTAAGAAACAAATTCATAGCTATCGAAACAAAAAGGTAATAAAATCTATATCCTAAAGAAAAGAAGAAAACCACTTCGTATCTCTCTCTCTCTCTCTCTCTCTCTCTCTCTCTCTCTCTCTCTCTCTACACCGGAAGATGCATTAGCAACCCTCTGGTGGATATACGAGGTGCCTCACACTGAGGGACCTGGGGGAACCCAAACAAAAAAAAATAAGTAAGGTAAGGCTCTCTCTCTCTCTCTCTCTCTCTCTCTCTCTCTCTCTCTCTCTCTCTGGGAAATCATTGACAATGGATTTCAGAAAGCAGAAAGGCAGTTGGTGTTTTTAAAAAGTGTTTGAATTTTATACTTTCATAATTGCGAATTGAAAGTAAAACTGTCCATGTCTATGAAAGGGAAGCAAAAGCTTTATCCAACAATCGCCTTTTAGGAGGAGTTAGGTACAGTATCGGTACTGTATATGGTACAAGTGAACTTGCGTAAGGTTTCATGGCATGTTATGTAATTTAATGTACTCTATTTTACCTAGACAATTAAATGGAGGCCATCCATGAGGAATTTCATATGATTTATTGTTATTAATATTATCAATGATATTATTATTATTATTATTATTATTATTATTATTATTATTAAACTGTTATAGCAATGTTCATTCAATGCTAAGTTCACTTCATTGCTTGCTGTTTGGGCCAAGCCTTTTTTTCCTGGTGAGGTGAAATGAAGTTGTGTTGTGATTTGTCAGAAATGAAGTATTAGCTCAAAAGGCAATAATTACAGGCCAGTTTGTAACCCTAAGTTTTCCGATGCCGCTGAAATTTTGAAGTAGCTACTCAGAATCTAGACAGTTGATCTCATTTAGCCAGCTTGTATTAGATACATCTTGTAGTCGTATAGAAAGTACACAGCCTGTGTGCCCAGGAAATAATAATATTGCTTACAAGTTGGGTGGTGTTAGGTACTTGTTGGGAAGGTAGCTCCTCGACTGCTGAGTCTGAAGATTTATGAGCTATGCGAGTTCATTTTAAGAAGCAGTCGATGTTGTCTATTTTTTGTCTGTTAGGGGATATGTTGTCCTCTTTGTTGTTTATCCTCCTCATGGATTTTTTAATCATAGAACAGTTGGGTGTGGCGAAGAAGGATTGTACTGGATTGATAACTGGAAATTAGCTGACCTATAGTATGCTGATGACGCTGTCCTTATTAGCAAAACGCCTCAGAACATGCAAAGCTTGTATACCAGAATGCATGAAATATCACTTGAGGTTGGGTTCAAGGTAGATAGAAGACAGATATGATGAGAAGGGAATATGCAATGGAAGATGAAATATCATTGGAAGAAGAAAGAAATAATGAGGTATAACCATTTAAATATTGAGGAACTAGGATCTCTAATATAGGGTCTTTTGAATTTGAGATTAATAAAAGATTGGCAAAAGCAAATCAGACAATGGCTAGGTTAAGTAAAATTTGGAAATCAAATCGCCTGAAATTGCATATTATAATCAAGCTATATATCAGTTTAGTGAGATCGGTGTTACTGTGTAGACATGAGTCGTGGTATGTTAATGAAACAATCTCTAATAGATTTAGTAGATTCGAGAACAAAGCCCTCAGAAGAATATTGGGAGTTAAATGGCAGAACAGGATTAGAAATTAAACTATAAGCGAGATTAATCGAGTGCCATATTGGGGTGAGATCATAATGAGGGGTAGATGGAGATGGTTTGGGCAGGCTCTTCGCACTCGCCAAACGAGATTAGTTCACCAAACTTTCTACTTGGCTCCACAAGGCACTAGATGAGTTTGAAGACCAAGTCCTACATGGCTGAGTACTATGAAGCGCGAAGTAGGAGATGATGAATGGAGAAGTATTGATTTAAAAGCTCTAGATAGAGACGACTGGCGAAATCTAACCCTTTGCGTCAATAGGCGTAGGAGGAGATGAGTTATATGAAGCAGCCGGTGTTGTCTATTCTTTGTCTGTTAGTGTTATAAAGCATGCAATGTCGAGTCTATTTTTTTTTGTCTGTTAGTTATATGAAAGCAGCCGGTGTTGTCTGTTAGTTATATAAAGCACCCAATGCAGTGTCTTATTTTTTTGTCTGTTAGTTATAAGAAGCAACCAGCGTTGTCTGTTCTTTGCTTGTTAGTTATATAAGGCACCCAATGTCGTGTCTATTTATTTCTGTTATATGAAGCAGCCGATTTTCTATTCTTTGTCTGTTAGTTATATAAAGCACCCAATATCGAGTCTTATTTTTTGTCTGCTAGTTATATGAAGCAGCCGGTTTTCTATTCTTTGTCTGTTAGTTGTATGAAGGAGTCGATGTTGAGACTATTTTTTTATGCGGGGGCCATCACCAGTGACGCACTTAATCAATTTACGTTGCATTTTTCAGTGACCTCTCTCTCTCTCTCTCTCTCTCTCTCTCTCTCTCTCTCTCTCTCTCTCTCTCTCTCTCTCTCTCTCTCTCTCTCTCTCTCTCTCCTCTCTCCCTCTCTCTCTCTCTCTCTATATATATATATATATATATATATGGAGCCAACCGTATTCTAGGGAATTTTTTTTATTGTTTTGTCCCTGGTTATTTGACCAAACTACTCGAGAAACTTTTATCTATATAATGCTTGAATGGATAACCGTTAGGAAAAAACCTGACTGCGTTAATGCCCTTTGAACGTTCTTGGAACCGGACGTGTAACCGCCTTCATATTCATACATGATCTATAAATAGAATAAAGACTGTTGATAAAAAAATAAACGAAATTTTTACGTAATTTTAATCTGTAAAATATAAAGTCTGAACTTTTAGAATACTATGGAATGGAATTTTAACAGACAATGGATCATTGGCCAAGCAACTACCTATGTAGAGATGAAAAACTCTTCATTGCATCCTGTAAGTGGGGTCTTTACAGGTATAATCGTAAATGGTATGGAGATATTCATTTATTATGACGTACGGCAACATATTATCTTCAACCCCGTCTGTGTAAGGGAAGAAATGGCGGCAATAAAGCAAAAATGATTTGAGAATATCGTCGGTAACGAAGACTACGAAAAGCGTTGAGGATCGCAATGAGGAAGAGTGAAAGGTAATCAGAGTCTTAAAACGAACGAGGATGAGCTATGTGCTTCCATCACGAGAACATCAGGCTCCCCCTGTCCCTCCCGAGGCTCCCCCTGACCCCTCCCGAGGTTCCCCCTGACCCCTAGGGACAGATCGAAAGAACTCGCCTCTTTTGAGATTTATGGTTTTCTGCCACGCTGTTGTCAAGATGGACGGCTATTAAAGAGCCTATTTACTTCACATAAACAAAGTTCTGCATGAATACATCAGAGAGAGAGAGAGAGAGAGAGAGAGAGAGAGAGAGAGAGAGAGAGAGAGGTTGTTTTTTATAAGTTGGCTTATATTCTCATGTACTCCGAAGCGTACGTGTTACCGAGGTATTCCAAGCATACCTTTGGTTACAGGTGAATGTAACAAATCTGCAATATTCTTATATTTGCTTCTGTACAAGGGAATTGAATCATAGTTATATATGTAAAACAAAGTCTCGATCATCTATTAAACTGACATTCGTTTTTCTCTGTGATTTATAGTTTTTAACTTGAAAAAACTGAAATAAGTGTTTTATTATCTAAATAGCATATGATGGAATTTAGTCACTTACATTTGTGGCAAGGATGTTTCGCTATTTCTATCCTATTTTACCCTATTTTAATTTAATTAAAGTATGAATTGTTTTGAGAGTAAGGCAAAATTTAAGCTCTTCAGGTAATCTTTAGATGTGTTTATTTTAGGCATAATAGAATACTATTTGAAAACAGATTCGTGATTTGTGCTCAGAAGGGCCCAATGTTTTATCCCTGGAAGTTTTACTCACTTTTGGACAGGCATGTTCGTTACTTGTTTTCTTTGTCCGAAATTTTGTTTCTTTTATTTACCTTAACTTGTTGCGAAAAGCTCAAATCCAGTTATGTTCCTTTCAGGGAAACCAAGAAATATTAAGAAGTAAATTAAATCGATATGCAGGCCCGTATAAGGCTATACTAGAGTCCCATCAAAAATAGAGGCCTATGCAACTTTTTGTTCTTTTAGTGTTAAATGTAAAAACTATGGGTTATTTAGTTCAATTATAATATTGTTGTAATAAACTGTATGGAAAGAGCATGAAATATGGGTTAATACAGCAGTGACGATATGCGCTTTTGTTGTTATTCTTGTGCATTGCAGGTGCTTTTCAGTATGATCTCACCTTCTGTGTCATCACAGTCGAGTTATTTTCTACTTGACACTACTGTATTATTTCATCATATCAGACATTTGAACATTTCAGTTTTTAAGCTTTATTTTCTTCATTTTATCCGGTGATGAGAGATTTTGATATTTTATAAGTTACGTTGAGTGTCTATCCTACTCCAGTGTGTGTATATTCTTTAAGGTTTTTCAAATGTGTAGCAATATTACGAATAACTTGCTGATTGAAGGTATTTATTACTAATAAAAACGTGTTTTTCTTTATCGATATTGACCTGGTATTTGTAAGCCATCGTAGAATAAAGATTATGTATATCTCATCTGCTTACTTACTGAAGGATTTTCTGACGTTGTAGTACTGCCCAGACGGTACTGCATTGGATCCTCCTCTCTGGTTACGGCTCATTAATCGTAAGTAACAACCTACAAACGTCTTGGGAAGGGATGTCGAAAACATTTTGGTGGTTGTGGGTTGTTGTTGTTAATGGGGGAGGGTTGTGGTGGGGGGGGGGGGAGTCTAGGAAATGTGGGTGTGTGAAGGGCAAGTCGGTTTGCTTCGTCTCTGGGGGATATTGATAAGTGCCCGTCATATTGAGGTAGTCCGATCGCCCCTGTTCCACTCGCGTCGTTCAACTTTTCCCAAAATGATTCGTCGTATCATTTTAGTGAAAGTTAATAACGTCCCTGATTGAAAGTGACGTGCCAATTTTTTTTTGTTGATCATTTTGATTGGTCATTATGGATGAGATTCGCACGAAGTATTTTGAGACGAAACTTCACCCGAACGAAATTGTGCCGATCACATTTTCTTTAGGGAACGGAGTCACACCGGAGGCGAAACTTTTTGTAATTGTGATCCTCTCGGGTGGCGGTCAGACTTGATGTGCTTTTGTTTTCTTATTAATGATGTCATTAGGCACCCAGAATGAAGACGGAGAAGGGACGCTGGGAGAGGCGACGTCTTTTTTATTAGGAGTCCCTCGGTAAGGTATGGAAACAATTTATACGAACCAGGAAGGTTGTCGTGTTTCTGATGGCTTAATAAGAGTGAAAAAGATACACCATAAACCAGTGAAAAAGGGTTCTCCACTATCCGAGTTAATAGGCAATATCATTGTTGCTCTTCATTAATGTCAAGAATCTTCGTATTGGTTTTAATTGATCATATTTGTTTCCCTTATAAGTTTTTTCTTTTGGATTTACGTGCAGGGCGAGTCTTTTACGTTGCTAGGTTGGCTGAAGAATATGACAGTGTTATTGTTATTACTAATAAATGCTCTTATTTAAAGTAATTGCACATTGAATGTATGTTTAGGCTACTGTTTATAGTTAAATTTTAGCCTAGATTTATTTAAGGTTTCTATGTATTTGTTTGATTTTAATAAAAACGTATTTTAAGGTTCCATGTACTATTTTTGAACACGTTAAAGGTTTCCGTGTATTATTTTTGTTTAATCTGATATAGACTTTTTTAAGTTTCCTTGTATTATTTTTGTTTAATTTTAATGTAAACGTTTTTTAGGTTTCCGTGTATTATTTTTAGTTTAATTTTACCTTAAATTTAATTTAGGTATCCGTGTATTATTTTTGTTTAATTTTAATCTAAATTTATTTTAGGTTTCCGTGTATTATTTTTGTTTAATTTTAATCTAAATTTATTTTAGGTTTCCGTGTATTATTTTTGTTTGATTTTAACATAAACTTATTTTATGTTTCTGTGTATTATTTTTGTTTAATTTTAACATAAACTTATTTTACGTCTCTGTGTATTATTTTTGTTTGATTTTAACAAACTTATTTTTGTTTCCATGTATTATTTTCGTTTAATTTTAACAAACTCATATGTTTCTCTGTATTATTTTCGGTTGATTTTAACAAACATTTTATGTTTCTGTGTATTATTTTAGTTTAATTTTAACAAACTTATTTTATGTTTCTGTGTATTATTTTTGCTTAATTTTAATATGAACTTATTTTATGTATGTGTATAATTTTTGTTTAATTTTAATAAACATATTATGTTTCTGAATTATTTTTGTTTAATTTTGATATAAACTTATTTTATGTTTCTGTGTATCATTTTTACTTAATTTTAACAATTCTATTTTATGTTTCTGTGTATTATTTTTGTTTGATTTTAACATAAACATTTTATGTTTCTGTTGTGGCATCTACTGTTACACAGCTGTTAACTTTTAAAACATTTGCATCACATGGTGCGACACCTCTTTGAACCTACACAGTTGCATTTATACATCCCTTGCTCTCCTGAGTTGAACTGTTATATCACAGCTTGTCATCGTAGATGTCTGATCTCTATTTGACTCAGAAAGAAGTTTTTGTGAGCAAATATCAAACTGATTTCTAGATTATTTTGATGTTAAGAATCCAGATGTAACAGATATTGTGTACAAATCGTTTTCATCACGATCTAGTAGTGCACCAAAAATATTACGAGGATCACCACGCCCTCTATCTACAAGAGGTATTGGGATGATAACGTTGTCACCAATCTGTGGCACTTCAACACGACTGCGTTTTACCATTCGTTCTGCCTGCACACCCATTGCTTGCTTAGCACATCCTCTTTCACTAACAATCGTATCTTGCCGTTTCTGTAGATTTAGATGTGTCATCTGTAGATTCATTTACCACATCTGCTGAATCTGAGATCACAACGTCTTCTGTTGAAACCACTTCTATAGAATCAGATGTTGAAGTCGTTGTTTCAGATAGCACTTGTGTTGATGTCGGTGGTTGTTGTGTTCCTGTTATTGCTGTCACAAGGTCATTCTCACTTTGCAGTCGAGCAATAGCCTCAGCTGGCAGGGATGAAGACGTTAACCCCATCTTTACCTCACTTCCAGACATTGCAGAATAGGGAGCACGTTTTACCCCAGAATGAAAATTGCCATTTTTTTGTAAAATTGTACAAATTTTATGCCGACAGATCAGTCATTTGTATCATTATCACTCATCCAACTAATTAGCATGTCTTTTATATCACCATTAGCCCGTTCCACAGAACCTTGACTCTGTGGGTGGCGTGGCTTGGCATGAACCATTACGAGAGTAGGCCAAATCGTTTTTAATTCTTGTATTATCTCGGCCGTGAATTCGCTTCCATTATCACTTTCTAAAATCGAAGGTGCCCCAAACAATAAAATTAGGACTAATAGCTGATGGGCAGCTAAAATAGCGTGTTTTGAAAACTTTTGACGGATTGTAACAAATTTTGTTAAGTGGTCCTGATATACTGGAATCCATTTGAATGAATTATGAGGCATTGCTTGCATATCCTATTAAATCCACCTCAGCTCCTGAATTGAATTCTTCTGTAACAATTGGCTTCAAAACATCGCTTTTAGTCATAGGTCTTTTAAGTTTTAACTGTCACTCTTTGCAATATGATTTGAAAAGGTTGATTATGTATTCTGTAATGTTTACATACTTTTTGTGGAGTTCTTTTACCATTCGATCTCTGCTGCCATGACCCGTTGCTATATGCGCCCGCTTTATGATGTCACACGTGTCTTCAATGGTAACATAATATAGTGGCCTCTAATCTGGAGTTGATTTTTTTTCTTATCAATTTTTTAACATCACCACATCGAAGGATTTCAAACCTGAAAAGAAAGGTTAGTTGCAATTTTAGTTTAGCTGTTCACAATTTTACTGCATATAATTATAGAATTATACAATTTCACTTTTACACACACACACACAATTTTACTTTTACACACATACACAATTTTACTTTTACACACACACACAATTTTACTTTTACACACACACACACACGTGCGCGCACGCATGCATCCAAACGAGCACATACACACACACACACACACACACACACACGAAAGTACAGACACTGTCATTTCAAATGAAGAGATTGAGCACTCACATTTTCAGGAGATAAAAATCCTATCTTGACTTCCTTGACGTCTTTGCAGCAGCGACTTTCATATCTTTCAATAATTTCAAAATATTTCTTCTTTGGAATTAACAACGTCTGCCATTCTTCATAATTTTTGTATAAGTCATTTAGAAACACTTGTTCAATTTCTGCAGCCATCTTGTGAGGTGAAACTCGTCACTATAGTCCATTTTTTTTAGTGAGGCAGATTTGCACCGACTCGAAGCGGTGCCCTTTTAGCTCGGAAAAGTTTCGTGATCGCTGATTGGTTGGACGAGATAATTCGAGTCGGTGCAAATGCGCTTCATTAAAAAAAAAATGACTATAGTCTGGCTATGCATTAATGACTGATTTCTCAGTGGTTTAATAAGAAAAGTAAACTATGAGTTAGCAATAGGTACTTATCAGTAGATCATCTATTTAACTGTCCAGTAAAATTAAACTGTCAACCTGTACAAATCATCTTAACCAGGTTGTCAACTAATCAGCAATATAATCAGCATTACACGTTTCCACTAAAGGGTTAAGGTAATACGTGTATTGGAATAATCTAAATATTAGGAAATTCATGTGTTACCTAGAATTTTCAGGGATTTCATGAATTCTCTGACGGTCACAGGGAATACACGTAGTCACTAATAATTTCAGGGAATACGTAAATTCCCTGATTACACGAATTCCCTGTAACACACACACACACACACACACACACACACACACATATATATATATATATATATATATATATATATATATATAAATATATGCATTTATATAAATATATATATATATATATACATATATAATATATATATACATATATATATATAAATATATACATATATACATATATAGTATGTACATACATATATACATATATATATATATATACACACACACATATATATATATATATATATATGTATATATATATATATATATATATATATATATATATGTATATATATATGTGTGTGTGTATATACGCACATATATACAGTATATATATATATATATATATATATATATATATATATATATATATATATATATATATATATATATATATATTGTGGGAGTGTGTGATTTCAGAGTATACCTTTCGGGGTACCCCCTCTCATCATGGTATGACTACTTCCACTCGCCCCTGAGGATGAAAAGATATACATATATATATATATATATATATATATATATATATATATATATATATATATATATATATATATATATATATATGACATCTGTGGGTTCATCTGCCCTTGAACCCCAGAAGCTTACACCATACGCCTAGGTGGTAACGTCCCTGACTGGTGATTGTCAGGCTGGGGTTCGAGTCCCTCTCAAACTCGTTAGTTCCTTTGGTCGCTGCAACCTCACCATCCCTGTGAGCTAAGGATGGGAGATTTGGGGGAGCCTATAGATCTATCTGCCGAGTCATCAGCAGTCCTGATTGCCCCCTCCCACCTCCAGAGAAATAGAAGGTGAAATAAGGTGATGGATGATATTAAGAGAAGAACTTTGGTGGAAGAGGATGCCTTTCATAAAAGGCATTGGAGGGAGCGCATCAGGCAACCGACCCTTTAATGTAGGGAAAGAAGAGTTCTCTTGCTTGAGGGTACACTCGGGCACACTATTCTATCTTATTTTTTTTTCTCTTCCTTTTGTTTTTTGAAATGGTGTGTTGGGCAGGCTTAATAGAAGGGCCATGGATGCCTGTTGTTTTATCAAGAGGTTGTCTTTTCCTTATCTGATTCTTTTTCTTCTCAAAACCATCCTTACTATCCTCCCTTCAGTTCAAGTGGCTATCCTGGAGGGTATTTAGCCTTGCATGGTGTATCGGCTCCTCCATGTTGACCAGTTTTTCCGACATTTTACTATAGTCTATGGGTTTGATCAGTCACTTTATTTATGATTCTGTACATATTGTTTTTGTTATAATTCTTGTTAATCTAGTTTTTAAGTATGATGTCTCTTTTTTATTAATATTAATTCTTATGCTGTCTGGAGACATTGAGCGAAATCCGGGAGCAGTACGTCGTAGATTTCGTCAATGTCGTCTTCTGTATTGCAATATTCGTGGTCTTCGTGCAAATATCCAAGACCTTACAGTTGTGTCCAGACAGTATGATATTCTTTTGTGCTCAGAAACTTTGGTTTCTAATATGAGGCACTCATCTGAGCTTATAACTGGTTTTAAGAAGCCAATAATGTTGAAATGTGGTTCCATCCCTAGGGCCAGGGGAATGGCGGTGTATATTAGGACTGAGTGCCCTGCTTCTCATAAGTCCTGCTATGAGTGTGGATGTCATGAGATTCAGGTAATAAAAGTTTGTGGCAGGCATAACAACTTTTATTTGTGTTCGATCTACTGGAATCCAGACATGGATGATTCTATCTTAGATTTTCTTCTTACCATTGTGGCTAAGATACAAGAAGATGATAGAAAGGCTTCTTTTGGTAATCTTAATGCTCACCATAGGGAGTGGTTAAGTTCTATCTCTCCTACCGATCGCCATGGCTTAAGAGCATTAGACTTTGCCTCTGAATCAGGCTGTGAGCAAATCATAAGTGAAGCTACTCACAGGTATGGTAATTGCTTGGACCTCGTATACACTGACTCCCCTGGCGTTATAACTAGAAAGGTTGGTTCTCCAGTCGGGACATCTGATCATGCCTATATTTCATTAGTAGTGAAGAATGAGCAGCCTGTCCCTGATGTATCATACTCTTGTAAAGTTTATATGAATTCTCAAGCAGACTGGAATGGGATTTTGCATGAGCTTTTGTGCTTGAATTGGTCACAATTGTATAGTAGTGTTGATCCTGTTGTCCCTTTGAATTAGAATCTAGTCAATATAGTTGATAGGCGTATCCCTTCTCGTGTGCTAAGGTACCGAGTGAAGGACAAACCGGGGTTCAATGATGAATTTAGACGTGCTCATTTGGAGAAGCAGGAGGCCTATCCTCTTTGGAAAGGTAACAGATCAGATTTGACCTGGAATAACTATTCTCAGCTTAGAGCTTTTGCTCAGAGAGTTTATGCTTCAACTGAAAAGGAATACAATTTAACCTTAAAAGAAACCCTTTCTGGTACAACTCAGGAACATAAATGGTAGTCTACCCTTAAATCTGCACTCTTTGTTGTAGATGTAACAGTTCCCCCTTTACTTAAACCAGATGGCTCAGTCACTCACTGTCCAAAGGAAAAGGCAACCCTTTTGGCTGATGTTTTTGACAGTAAACAGAGTAATGAAAAAACTTGAACTTCCTCAATATTGTTTTCTTGAGGCTAAACTAACTAGTTTAGCTTTTCGATCTCGTGAAATTAAAGGTCTGTTAATGGGACTTGATGCTTATGGAGGTGTAGACCCAAATGGTATTTTTCCTTTGTTTTTTATAAAGACTGCAGACTTCTTAGCTCCAAAGTTATTTGTTATTTTGCGCAAGTTAGCAAGAAGAGGAGCTTTTAGCCCTTGTGGGAGAATTGGTAATATTACTCCTTTATGTAAATGTGTTTGTGGTAGCTCAAATCTAACTGATTACCGCCAAATTTCCATAACTCCCATATTATCTAAAGTTTTTGAACGTCTTTTGGCAAAACGTCTTAATAGGTTTGCTGAAGGTAATCATCTATTCCCTAGTTTGCAACTTGGTTTTCGTAAAGGCCTTGGAGCATGTGATGTCTTTCTTACAATCTCCAATGCTGTACAGAAATCCTTTGATTATGGTCAGGAAGTTCGTATGATTGACCTTGATTTTAGTGCTGCCTTTGATCGTGTTAATCACGAGGCCCGTTTTCAAACTGAAACAGTTGGGAGTGGGTGGGTTGTTCCTTAGCATTATTATTGATTTTTTAAGTAATAGATCTCAAAGAGTTGTTGTTAGTGGGCACCATAGTGAGTATAGGAATGTGATATCTGGTGTTCCTCAGGGTAGTGTTCTTGGCCCATTACTTTTTATGCTATATACTCATGACATGTGGTTTTGCCTAGAAAACAAGCTTGTTGCATATGCTGATGATGCTACTCTCTTTGCATCAATTCCTTCCCCTGAATATAGAACGGGGGTAGCTGAATCCCCTTAATAGAGATATAGCTAAAATTAGTGCATGGTGCAAATTATGGGGTATGAAGTTGAATCCTAACAAAACTCAAAGTATGATTGTAAGTAGGTCAAGGACCGTGCGCGGAATATTGCCACTGGGAAAATTGCCACTGGGTCAATTGCCACCGGGAATATTGCCACTGGGAATATTGCCCACCTAGGAATATTGCCACCTGGAAAATTGCCACTATGAAAAATTAATTTTTTTCATTTAATATAGTTTTATGAACTTTAAATCACTTAGAATTACGATATGGAATAAAGAATACAGGACAGCAAATTATTTACTTTTTACTATAGTTTTAGGAATATTATATCACTTAAAATTACATTAAGGAAATATATAGGAGAAAGAATACAGAACAGAACTTGTTTATTTCCAACACTTTTAAAAAATTACATAAAAAAAATAGAGTACATAATTAAAAACAGAACTTGTTTATTTAAAAAACATGCATATTATATGCAATTGAACGTAAATATCTAATTTTATCATTATAAGTGCTGTATTTCAATAGAATGTTCTTTATTTTGGCGTTTAAATATTGGTACTTTTTTTTTGTCGGGAAGTGGGTCCCCTCGTTCAAAATGGATTCTCTTAATTGTTGCTAAACGGTCTACATCTTTAAGTGCGTCAATCAGCCGCCAGATATTGGGGTGGGCATTACCTACTGATGTATTAAGCGAATTATGAAACGCCTCTACGTTGTTATTTGTTCGTGGTAAAGAGTTGACTACACGGCTATAAACATTCCAGAAACTTAGTGGAAATGTACCTGTAACTCTTCGTCTGTTATTCCTTGTCCCTCTCTCAATTCCTATGTATGTAGATTCGAAATAAGCGAGAAATTCCTGCGGTATGGCATCATCATCTGACAGTTCTTCGAAAACCCCAATAACATCTTGAGTTGGCACAAAGGCAAGGGCAGAAAAATGTCTCATTTTTAAAGAGAATTCATTGTTGTTGTGGTATTCTTGTTTAAAACCCAATTCAACTATCTTTCTATAAAGCGATTGAGAGAAATGGAAGAAACACCCATTAAGAAAAACGTCTGGGAAAGCCGCCTTTATTCCATTAAAACAAGCCTTTTCAAAATCAATTGTAATATTTTCGGTTTCTTCACCACCTAAAAATTCACTCAATTTTTCAAAAACTCTTCTATATGTTACCTCGGTCTTGTTGATAAAAATTTCCTAAATAATGGTGGTTTGGAAACCTATCTAAAAATCTTAAGAGGTAAACAGTTGTCGAAACAATAACAGATAACAAGGAAAATCTTGAATGGAAAACTGATAGTAAAAGTCGGGGATATAAGGTAATAAAGTTGTAGGTCTGTTTGTTTGTTTTAAACCATTCCTATGGGTTTAGAGTTACAGTTTTACACTGAGAAATAATTTCACTTCATTTAATCTAAAAAAAAAAAAAAAATATGGTGGCGATTTTCCGGGTGGCAATATTCCTAGGTGGGCAATATTCCCAGTGGCAATATTCCCGATGGCAATTGACCCAGTGGCAATATTCCCGGTGGCAATTGACCCAGTGGCAATTTTCCCAGTGGCAATATTCCTAGCGCCAGTGGCTCCTCAACATCCTGATCTCAGTATTGATAATGTTTCTTTAACTTTGTATGACTTAATATTTTAGGTGTGGTTTTCGGGTTTTTTTATATAAAATATTTAATTCACATTTTCTCTAAATATGCAAATGGGTCCTGTAATGATTAATTTGATTTTCTAGAGAATGTGCTAAGTGCGGAAATACCGTTTAGAAGGTACAAACCAGTTCAGCAACAGGATTTCTGAATCATCCTTTATCTTCATCACAGGATATGCAACAAACGGTTGTTTCAGATGGTAATTGTGAAATAGGAAATTTCATTATATGCTTTCGCAAGATTTGATGTCGGCCATTTACTTTTCCGGTAACTGGCCCCTAGTCACTGGTCAAATAATTCCTAATATTTAGAATTTTAAAGGTCACCACCTGAAGGATATCACGTATAAGGTTTCATTATTAAGGAAAAATCTGTTCGCGTGTGGTCATTCCTGTGAAATTAATCATTGCTCTCTGCAGTAGTGAGTTAGATCCTGGGATTTTATTCTCTCTCTCTCTCTCCCTCTCTCTCTCTCTCTCTCTCTCTCTCTCTCTCTCTCTCTCTCTCTCTCTCTCTCTCTCTCTCTCTCTCTCTCTCACGGAATATCTTGCTGTTATCGAGCACCATCAATTTTATCTATTTACGTAATATATGTTTTCGGTGCTTGATTATCAAAAGTGTATATTGCTTGACTAGTGATTTTCGTAGCTTGTACTGACTTTCCCTTTCATCTGGTTGACAACTTTATTTACAAAACAGAGAAGTCATCCATATAATTGTCGAATTTGCTCCATTTTTAAACATTGTATAGATGCACTTATGGACGAGAGGAATTTAACTCTCAGGTTTTTGTATTTTCGTAGGGGTTTTGAAGGATTGCTACAACAGCTGCTGAATAATTCCCAGAATTCTATTGTCTGGTTGAGAAATTAATAACATAAGTTATTATTATTATTATTATTATTATTATTATTATTATTATTATTATTATTATCATCATCTAAGGTACAACCGTAGCAGGATGTTTTAAGCCCAAGGGCTCCTACAAGAAAATATAGCCCTGCGAGGAAAGGAAATAGGGAAACATAGATTATTGTGCCTGAGTGTACCCTCAAGCCAGAGAACCCTTTAGATGATTAGTTTTTGAGATGAGTGGTATTAAGGAAATAAAACAAGAATAGGCTATCTGAAAGTCGTATAAATGCTGCTACTCATAATTATTGAAATAGTTATTTTTTTTTTTTTGTCTTAACACCTTTACATATTTATCAGTTAATTTTATTCATGCATTATGTGTACTACCTCACGCCGATATCCTAATATCTCTGAAATGGCACTTTAGGATAATCAGTTTTAATTTTTTATTTTTTTAGCATACTGTATATTCATTAAAAGAATATGAGTGTGTATTTTTTTTTATAATTTATTTGGCTAGAAAGGATTCAGAAGTTACCTTCACTGTCAATACAATTTTTATATATATACTTTGTACATAAATTTATTAAATCGGTTTTCATTGACATTTCAAGAGATAAAGGTTTGCGAGGAAAGCAAGTAACTAATATTAGCTTAGTACTATATGTGACCCGTCAAAAATGACGGCTAAATATTTAGAAAGATGTGCACACACACATTCAGCTCTTCCCACCTATACCCCTTTCCCAACTAGCACGCGGCAGTTTCGGCATTTTGTGGGATTGTGGTCTACGAATTTAACTCTCGGGGTATCCCTTCTCACCAGGGTATGACTAACATTAGCTTCTCCCGCTAACCGAGGGACGGGAAGAAACATAGTAGTTATACGTATGGCAAAGAAATATATATTTCTTCTTTTTTCTTCTTTGTCTTTATCTTTTCCCACTTTTATGTGGGGTCGATGTTTCTGGCCAGCGTTCTCCATCTACCTCTGTCCCACACTTCATCACCGGTATTAGGTAGTAGGTTGGCTAGGGCACCAGCCGGCCGTTGAGATACTACCGCTAAAGAGTTATGGGGTCCTTTGACTGGCCAGACAGTACTACATTGGATCCTTCTTTCTGGTTATGTTTCATTTGCACTTTGCCTACACATATACCGAATAGTCTGACATATTCTTTACAGATTCTCCCCTTTCCTCATACACCTGACAACACTGATTACCAAACAATTCTTCTTCACCCAAGTGGTTGACTACTGTACTCTAATTGTTTAGTGGCTATTTTCCTCTTGGTAAGGGTAGAAGAGATTCTTTAGCTATGGTCAGCAGCTCTTCTAGGAGAAGGACACTCCAAAATCACACCATTGTTCTCTAGTCTTTGATAGTGCCATAGCCTCTGTACCATGGTCTTTCACTGTCTTGGATTAGAGTTCTCTTGCTTGAGGGTATACTCGGGCACACTATTCTATCTGGTTTCTCTTTTTCGTGTTTTGTTAAAGTTTTTATAGTTTATGTAGGAAATATTTATTTAGATGATGTTACTGTTCTTGAAATATTTTATTTTTCCTTGTTTCCTTTCTTCACTGGGCTATTTTCCCTGTTGGGGCCCTGGGCTTATAGCATCCTGCTTTTCCAACTAGGGGAGTAGCTTAGCAAGTAATAATAATAATAATAATAATAATAATAATAATAATAATAATACCTTTGATCGAAGGTCATCCTTGATACAGTCCAAACACCTTCGGTTCGGTCTCCCTCTCCTTCTCGTTCCCTGTACCTCCATTTCCATCACTCTCCTCCCAATATACGGTTCATCTCTTCTCATGACATGACCATACCACCGCAGTCTACTTTCTTGGATCTTATCTGATAGTTTTCTAACTCCTGTGGTACCCCTAATTACCTCATTCCGCATCTTATCTCTTCTTGTCACCCCACACATCCATCTTAACATTCTCATCTCTGCCACATCCAGCTTCTTCTCTTCTGTCTTCTTTATTGCCCACGTCTCCGCTCCATACATCATTGCCGGTCTCACAACTGTACTGTGTACTTTACATTTCAACTTAACACCTATTTTCCTGTCGCATAGTACTCCACAACCTTTTTTTTCCAATTCTTCCATCCTGTTTGTATTCTGTGTTTTATTTCTGTCCCCAGATCTCCATCCTCTGCAACTGTTGATCATAAATACTTGAAATTTTCAACTCTTTTCAATCTCTCCTTGTAAACTAACTTCCCCATTCTCCCCATTTTTCAATCTCAAATATTCTGTCTTTTTCCTGCTGATCTTCAATCCTCTATTTTCCATTTCTCTTCTCCACTCCTCCAGTTTCTCTTCTACTGCCTCTCGCTTAGTGCTACACAGTATAACATCATCAATAAAAAGCATTCACCAAGGAGACTGATCTCTAATACCTTGTGTTACTACATTCACGACCAGATCAAATAGGTAAGGGCTCAATGCAGACCCCTGAGGTAGTCCCACATTTACGGGGAAACTTTCTATTAGGCCTGTACTGCTCTTAATATTTGCTTCTGCCCTCTCATACATATCTTGGGTGATTCTTACGTATTTCTCAGGGACTCCCTTTTCTCTCATACATCTCCACAGCTCCTGACGTGGCACTCGATCGTATGCTTTCTCCATGTCAATAAAGACCATATGTGATCCTTTGTGTTTCTCCCGAATAATTCTAATCTCACAATCTCCACTGGCCATATTGGTTTTGGCTAATTTTTCATGGCCAGATGCCTTTCCTGCTGCCAACCCTCCCCATTTACGTGGGCTTGGGACTAGCACCAAGTTGAGGCTGGCTTGCCCCCCCCTTAGTGGCTGGGTTAAATATATACATATATATATATATATATATATATATATATATATATATATATATATTTATATATATACACACTTAGTATATGTATATATATATATGTATGTTTGTATATATACATATATGTATATATATACATATATGTATGTATGTATGTATATATATAGTGCATATATATAAATATATAAATATATATATATATATATATATATCTATATATATATATTATTTATACACATACACTTATATATACACATACACACATTATATATATATGTATATATATATATATATATATATATATATATATATATATATATATATATATTATATAGCTAGATACTGCACTTTTTTATAAGGGGGATATTTTTTATCATGTCACAATTGGATAATTAATTGAACATTGTCTTCAGTTACCTTCATGTGATTTGTGTAAGTAATATCATCATGGAATTAGTTTTGTTGATCAAGTTGACAATATACCTGTTAATGAGACTGTTCCATTGGTTACCATCTTATGTTTGTTTTTTGCTGTGACTCCTATTCTTTTTCATCGTGGTTCTGTGGGATGTTGATAATGATCAAAATACGGCTGAGTTTTTCTTGTTGAAATATAATCCTGAATCAACTTTCGATCATGAAGCAGAGTGAAAGCCCCTTATGGTGAAGTCGAAATCCTCCAAGCATAAAGGATTATTTCTGTAATAACCTTTCCCTACCCCCCCCCCAAAAAAAAAAAAAACTGCAGCTTGTCAATTACATCGTTTTACAATACTCGGCTTTTTGTACGGAACGTGAATTGTTGGAAAGACTGCTTCTTCAGAGTTGTGTAGCAAAAAGGAAAATGAATTGAATGACAGTATCTTATTTTAGATATTTATGTGAATCATGTTTATCATTTGTGATTCATACTTCTCTCCATTATTTACTTGAGTTGAGGTATAGTGTAGTTTGTTTCATTTCTGTCCAATTTAATATTGAATTTGTTTAAATCACGTCCTTAGACTACTCTCTCTCACGGGCACAAATATCTGTTTATATTCACAAGCATATATGCTTTACACACACACACACACACACACACACACATATATATATATATATATATATATATATATATATATAGATATATATATATATATATATACATTAAACCAGACTTTGATAATTTTAAAACAATGCCAAGGCGCTAATGAGGTATTTCGTATTTTTTCAAGTTCTATATTATCGCAAATAGAAATGAAATGCCGCCTGTAATCGCACATTAGCTTAGATAAATGACTTGGAATTGTTAGCAATGCAAAATTTTTAATTGGGAAGATGTTTATTGTGTTCTTGGTATATATTTTTTTCTAACAGTTCAGATGTTTAAGCTGTTCAGTGTGTGGTAATGTTTGCTGTTTAATAATCTGCACCAGGCTTTTAATTTGATTGAATAATTGAACTAAGTTTTGGGCGACCATCAGACTCCCTCCCGCAATTGTTATTTTTTGGAACCAGCGACGTTTGTGATGAATTACAGGGTTAGTATCATCACTCATAATATGTACTCAAAACTAGTATTTTCTGTGCAAATATGCATTTCAGTCCATTTAATCATGTCTCCATGCCTTTGTAGAATAGAGGGCCAAGAGTAACAACAATAACAGTAATAATAATAAAAGTAACAGAAATTAGAGTAACACCAATAGCAGTAACAGAAATAACAGTAACAACAATGCCAGTAACAGAAATAATAGTAACAACAATAAAAGTAATAGAAGTAACAGTAATAACAATAACAGAAATAACAATACCAATAATAACAATAACAGAAATAACAGTAACAACAATAACAGTAGTAGAAATAACAGTAACAACAGTAAAAGTAACAGAGTTAACAGTATCAATAATAGCAATAACAGAAATAACAGTAACAGAAATAACAGTAACAACAATTACAGTAACAGAAATAACAGAAACAACAATACCAGTAACAACAATACCAGTAACAGAAATAACAGTAACATCAATAACAGTAGCAACCTAGGCAATGATGATGATGATGATAATGATAATGCAAAGATGAAGGACTTTCAGTAATGATTTTTTTTGCAGTGTAGTTCAAACCAGCAAGTGGAGGCAAGTTGAAAGATCCTGTAAAAGATCAATTCTCTGGAATAGGATAAATGATGCGGAGTATTTTTTCGTCCACCTTCGGGTTATGAAAAGAAGAGAGAGAGAGAGAGAGAGAGAGAGAGAGAGAGAGAGAGAGAGAGAGAGAGAGAGAGAGAGAGAGAGAGAGAGGAGATGCAAATGATAGTGATCAAAGGGAAATGTATAGTCGTCTTTTAGCTGATGTAAG
>NC_090750.1:75023819-75028819 GCF_036898095.1 Palaemon carinicauda
CTCATTTGTTGTCTTCAATTCTGTTAAGATGTCGACAAATGAAGTCTCCGAGACAGTTTCCATATTTTTTTTTTCAACTGGGATCTGGATTAGTTACTTTTTGAAAAAAAAAAAATATTTCAAATATATTTGAGTTACGCAATGATTAATTATTTATATCAACGTAATTGCACTGTTCCCACTATCAGTAATACAAATACATTTATGTATGTACATACATATGCCAAAGGCACTTCCCCCAATTTTGGGGGGTAGCCGACATCAACAAGAAACAAAACAAAAAAGGGGACCTCTACTCTCTACGTTCCTCCAGCCTAACCAGGGACTCAGCCGAGTTCAGCTGGTACTGCTAGGGTGCCACAGCCCAACCTCCCACATTTCCACCACAGATGAAGCTTCATACTGCTGAGTCCCCTACTGCTGCTACCTCCGCGGTCATCTAAGGCACCGGAGGAAGCAGCAGGGCCTACCGGAACTGCGTCACAATCGCTCGCCATTCATTCCTATTTCTAGCACGCTCTCTTGCCTCTCTCACATCTATCCTCCTATCACCCAGAGCTTTCTTCACACCATCCATCCACCCAAACCTTGGCCTTCCTCTTGTACTTCTCCCATCAACTCTTGCATTCATCACCTTCTTTAGCAGACAGCCATTCTCCATTCTCTCAACATGGCCAAACCACCTCAACACATTCATATCCACTCTAGCCGCTAACTCATTTCTTACACCCGTTCTCACCCTCACCACTTCGTTCCTGACCCTATCTACTCGAGATACACCAGCCATACTCCTCAGACACTTCATCTCAAACACATTCAATTTCTGTCTCTCCATCACTTTCATTCCCCACAACTCCGATCCATACATCACAGTTGGTACAATCACTTTCTCATATAGAACTCTCTTTACATTCATGCCCAACCCTCTATTTTTTACTACTCCCTTAACTGCCCCCAACACTTTGCAACCTTCATTGACTCTCTGACGTACATCTGCTTCCACTCCACCATTTGCTGCAACAACAGACCCCAAGTACTTAAACTGATCCACCTCCTCAAGTAACTCTCCATTCAACATGACATTCAACCTTGCACCACCTTCCCTTCTCGTGCATCTCATAACCTTACTCTTACCCACATTAACTCTCAACTTCCTTCTCTCACACACCCTTCCAAATTCTGTCACTAGTCGGTCAAGCTTCTCTTCTGTGTCTGCTACCAGTACAGTATCATCCGCAAACAACAACTGATTTACCTCCCATTCATGATCATTCTCGTCTACCAGTTTTAATCCTCGTCCAAGCACTCGAGCATTCACCTCTCTCACCACTCCATCAACATACAAGTTAAACAACCACGGCGACATCACACATCCCTGTCTCAGCCCCACTCTCACTGGAAACCAATCGCTCACTTCCTTTCCTATTCTAACACATGCTTTACTACCTTTGTAGAAACTTTTCACTGCTTGCAACAACCTTCCACCAACTCCATATAACCTCATCACATTCCACATTGCTTCCCTATCAACTCTATCATATGCTTTCTCCAGATCCATAAACGCAACATACAACTCCAACAAGATTGCATTCTCTGTTTTATCCTTAATCCTATTAATCAGTACTCTACCATACACTTTTCCAACTACACTCAACAAACTAATACCTCTTGAATTACAACACTCATGCACATCTCCCTTACCCTTATATAGTGGTACAATACATGCACAGACCCAATCTACTGGTACCATTGACAACACAAAACACACATTAAACAATCTCACCAACCATTCAATTACAGTCACACCCCCTTCCTTCAACATCTCAGCTTTCACACCATCCATACCAGATGCTTTTCCTACTCTCGTTTCATCTAGTGCTCTCCTCACTTCCTCTATTGTAATCTCTCTCTCATTCTCATCTCCCATCACTGGCACCTCAACACCTGGAACAGCAATTATATCTGCCTCCCTATCATCCTCAACATTCAGCAAACTTTCAAAATATTCCGCCCACCTTTTCCTTGCCTCCTCTCCTTTTAACAACCTTCCATTTCCATCTTTCACTGTCTCTTCAATTCTTGCGCCGGCCTTTCTTACTCTCTTCACTTCTTTCCAAAACTTCTTCTTATTCTCTTCATATGACTGACCCAGTCCCTGACCCCACCTCAGGTCAGCTGCCCTCTTTGCCTCACGTACCTTGCGTTTTACTTCCACCTTTTTCTCTCTATATTTTTCATACTTCTCTATACTATTACTCTGCAGCCATTCTTCAAAAGCCCTCTTTTTCTCTTCCACTTTTACCTTCACTCCTTCATTCCACCATTCACTGCCCTTCCTCATGCTGCCTCCAACAACCTTCTTGCCACATACATCACTTGCAATCCCAACAAAATTTTCTTTTGCTAACTTCCACTCCTCCTCTAAATTACCAGTTTCTCTTACTCTCACCTCATCATATGCCATTTTCAACCTTTCCTGATATTTACTTTTTACCCCAGGTTTTATTAGCTCTTCAACCCTCACTAGCTCCCTTTTACATCCACCTACTCTATTCCCCCACTCTTTTGCTACAACCAATTTTCCTTCCACCAAAAAATGATCAGACATACCGTTAGCCATACCCATAAACACGTGCACGTCTTTCAATCTTCCAAACATTCTTTTAGTTATCAACACATAATCCATTAATGCCCTTTCTACTACTCTTCCATTTGCCACTCTTATATGTATATATGTATGTTTAGAATTCGATTTTATTCTATTCACTGGTAAGTCCGGGTCACCGAATCTCTAAGGTAAAGAAACATCGATGTGCAAAATTCAAGAAACTCAGCCGCCATGAACAACGATATGAAATTGTTTAGAAAGAATAAAAAATTTAATTTGTGAAAAAAGCGACTTGAAGTCAAGGCAAGTTCACATAATCTAAGCAGGAAAAGACGATGACTGGACTATCCCATAGTTCTTTCCCAACCTGCGACCGGAAGCTCTTAAAGGACATGATAAAGGAGATATATCTTCCATACTGTCAAGGGGAGTAATCATGAGCAGGGTTAGAAGGCTGGGAATGTAAATAAGGTAGGAACGAAAAAAACATGTTCAAGTATATTGTTATTACTAGCCAAGCTACAACCATAGTTGGAAAGCATGGTGGTATAAACCCAAGGGCTTCAACTGGGGAAAAAAAATAGCCAAGTGAAAAAAGGAAATAAGGAAATAGATAAACTACATGAGAAATAGTGAAAAATTATCAGTAGCAACGATAGAATAGAACTATCATAAACTATGAAAAGAGTCTTATGTCAGCCTGTTCAACATAAACATTCGCTGTTAGTTTGAAGGGACGTTAGAACTAGATATAAAGCAAATTCTATAAAAGTGCGATATTATTTTGAGCCGCTTTGCAGATCGTCTATCGAATATAACTTTTTTTCACGTCCCTTTTATCAAGGTATTTATCAGTTAACTCATATTTAAGTCACCACATCGTTGTCAAAAATTTTGAGTCTTATTGGCTTACAGTGTTGATGAGGTAGTCGGGATAATGTGAATAACGGTTTTTTTTTTTTTCTTTCATAAATTCCTTTTGATATATTTAATTTATTCCATTCCTTACTTTCGTTTGAAATGTATGGTCTTTCATAAAGAAAATGATAGAGATCACTTCGTCTGTTGTAATTGATTTTCCAATACTTTTCCCCCCGGTGGAAATCTACACCTGCGCTTTAGTTTATATGTAATATTACAGTCGAACGGAAGCCGGACATCTTATAATTAGATTCTTTCATTGGAGTTTTGTTATTGCCCTTAATGGCAGCATTAACTGCCAACTCTCTCTCTCTCTCTCTCTCTCTCTCTCTCTCTCTCTCTCTCTCTCTCTCTCTCTCTCTCTCTCGAGTACTTCGCATTCCTGTTAATCCACGTGATTACCATATAGGAGATTTTATGTAATTCAGCCTTTCCTTAATGGCCTCAGGAAAGCGTTTAATTTTGCCCAATAATGCCGGATTAAATCCAAATGGTTTCTTGCATTCTTTCTGCGTTTTGTCATAACCGGACTTTCTAATACGACCGCTGAGATAGTCGGTAATACTTTTATTTCAGGTGTTTGTGGTCCTTATTCGGTGCTTTTCCAGAATTTGCATTAATTTGTGCGTATGGTTACACATTCCTTTTCCTTTTCTTTCTTATTGGTAATATTCATGGCTTTTGTTTATATTGTTATAATTGTCGTCATTATGATTCAGTAATTTATCTTCGCACTTTAAGAATCAGAGTTTTTTTTGGAAAGCAGGTTTCTGCGTATTGCTCAATCACATTAGGAAAGGAAAACTTGAAATATTGCAGGCATTCCAGTCCAGCTCAAGCCCGACAGTATCTTGTATTGTCTGCAACCTCACCATCCTTGTGAGCTCTCCCTACTGAGTCATAAGCATCCTTTTCCTGGCCCACCCTGGTCCTAGCATGGGTGGAGAGGGCCCTTGAGCGCTGATAATATGTAATTATGATGAGTCTCTCTAGGGCGTTGTCCTTCTAGGGCATCGTCACTGTTCCTTTCCTCTGCTGTTCATGAGAGACCTTTAAATGGAAAATAGTGCGATTTTTTCTAAATTGCGAGTTTTGTAGAGTTGTTAGAAAAAAAAAAAGATATTTGAACGATGAAAAATGGAAGGAAATAGTATGAATTTGAGATTTTACTGATGAGGCTGTAAAGACAGTCAAAATGTAGAAGAATTGGACACCTGACGATGGTGGAATTATTTTTGAGATGCTGCTCGACTTAGGTGAAAAGACGATGGAATATCCTATGGTTCGATAGAAATGATTCTTCGGTTATATAACTGTTAAGGTGACTTGAGAGGCATTGGGAATTGCTTAAAACAGGGAAGTTGTATGGGCAGATTCTAATTGACAAGCAAGACAAATGACATGAAGGTTGATGTGAGAAGAACATCGTGTGTTTAAACAATTAAGTGCTTTGGAGACGTGCTTATTTTGA
>NC_090750.1:75041319-75053819 GCF_036898095.1 Palaemon carinicauda
AAATTTACCCAGGATGGGTAGTATTACGCTAGCGGATTTTTTTTTAGATTTATTTCAGTGGCAGTTCTTCTAAAAGCTATTTAACTTTTATAAGGACATCTTTGCTTTTATGTTTTTATATTGAATTTACTTTTATTCTTTATTTTATAACAAACGATATCGGCGTCAATGACCGTCGATGTCATGATGCCAGGAAACTAAAAATCAATCGGAGTTCATTTCCTCTCTAGGCAGGGAAAGGCAATCGGGGGTGGGGGGGGGGTGTTGTAGATTGAGTTTCATTTCAAGTAGAATTCATCGGGCCTTTGATGACTTGCTCAGTAAATTATTGCGCATAATGGCTTGACGACTTTGGATGGGTATATTATTACCATCCAAGCTACAACCCTAGATGGAAAAGCTAGATGCTATAAGCTCAGGGGCTCCAATAGGGAAAAATAGCTCATGGGCATTAGTAACCCGAAGTTCTGAGACATTCTGGGCACTCATATGGGAGGTTTTCGCTACCTCAGTGTAGTTATGGGCAAAATTTTCTGCCATTATCCTGTTTGTGAATCTAACTGCTGATAAATTAACATATTTGTATTAATGCTGGGAATATAATTCTATGTCTTTGTATAGATAAAGTAACATTTAAGATAACTGGCAATGCATGAAGACGTCGGTATTTATGAAATTCAATCTCTCTCTCTCTCTCTCTCTCTCTCTCTCTCTCTCTCTCTCTCTCTCTGTATATATAATATGTATATATATATATATATATATATATATATATATATATATATATATATATATATATATATGTGTGTGTATATTGTCCGTCAATTTGTATATTTATGATTTATTTATTCATATATATATATATATATATATAGTCCGTCAATTTGTATATATATAATTTATTTATTCATTATATATGCATATATATATATATATATATATATATATATATATATATATATTTATGTATATATATATATATATATTATATATATATACATATATATATATATATATATATATATATATATATATATATATATATATATATACATATATATTATCCGTCAATTTGTATATATAATTTATTTTTGCCCAAGATTTCCTTGATCCCTAACTAGTTGTATTTATTTTATAATGTTCATTATTTGTTAATTCATATACTGTACATTTTTTTTTATACCGTGTCCTTAAAGCTTAAATTTTTTTTTCGTCCAAGACGCCAAGGAAAATCGTAGTCATATACGAAAAAAAACTGCATATTTTTTCAAGGTTTATTTGTGTTTTGGCATAAAACTGATGGTGACAAAATTTAGTTCTATATTTCATTTAAGCGCCATTTATTATTCCGTTGAGGTTTTATTTAATTTTATTCATTTTATTTATTATTCCCTTTTTTTTTTTGCAAAGTTCTCTAGTCTTTGCTTTCCTCCCCTTCTAACTTATAGCAAGAGAACTTTTAAATATAAAAGCAAGAGTTGCAATGAACGGTATCGGTTCGGCAGGTTGTTATTGTTCTCCGTTATTGTGCCTGTAGACCCATATAGACTATGACATAAACAAGGTAGTGTTTGCTCTCTCTCTCTCTCTCTCTCTCTCTCTCTCTCTCTCTCTCTCTCTCTCTCTCTCTCTCTCTCTCTCTCTCTCTCTCTCTCTCTCTCTTTCTCTCTCTCTCTCTCCTTATACACCCGCAAGCACACAAACACGCACATACACACACATATACATACATACATATATATATATATATATATATATATATATATATATATATATATATTGTCAAGTTTTTGCTCCACCATTGTACATATTGAATATTATAAATTGTTTTTAGTACTTTCTTACTTTCTATATGCACGACCTCTGTTGATTGCTTTCTTCACTTTTTTATCCTTCCTGGTCCAGAGCAAAGTCTCTTTTCCCATTATTCCTCCTTTATGTTCTTAATTTTGTTTACTTGGGTACTTCAAACTTCTCGTTAAGTTAGGTGTATTCTTCCTGTTTTGAAGACAGTGTTTGTGGCTCTTTCTCCTTTTACTAAGTGCATTTTGTTGTTTAGATATTATGTTTAATTGTGTTGAATTATTGAACTATTTGCTATATATTTAAGGATTCTAGTGAAGTGTTTTGTTGAAGCAATTTCGTTCACGTATAAGGGCAAAATAATTCAAGTGTTAATTTGTATAATTAGTTATTAATAATTATAATAAGAGATTGCTGAGTTTCGTTCACCCGACCATGGTTTCGCACAGATTGGATTTTATTTTGTGGAATATTTTTTTTATGCTTCCTACTGAGTGTTAGCTAAGGCCATCTATAAGCTAAAGTATTTACCACTGAATACGAGGACATTCAGCTTAGGCATGTCATAATTTGGGGGCCTGCCCGGGATTCCAAATCTGTTGTGTGACTACAAACTGTTGAAATGTTTTTGGTGAATTTTTAAGACCAGTTGGTGAACGATTTGTCCTGATATTGTGCTTCATTAATTTGTACAGTTAGTGCCACGCTACGCTGTTCTTCGCTTTCATTAAACTGTGTTTGACAGTAGCTATCAAGCAAGAATACACCTCATCTCTCCTTAAACCAAGGTAAAGTATTCTTGAAGAATAAGTCGATAACAAGTGTTAATTGACAGGGATCTCTGCGTGTATCGCCTCTTATGCCCGCCTCATTAATATTTTCCCTAATAAAGGTCACCCTCGCTATCATATAAAGTGATAAGTTACGTTAATCTTACGTTACCTTGCACATCGTTGATTAGCTCCCGACCTTTTGTATTAGCAAAATCCACTGTGCTCCTTTTTAAAGTCTTCTCGTTGCAGAAGTTTTAGTTCATTCTCGCACTTTTAGTGTACCTCGAACACTACGCGATTCCAGATTTTCTATTATTACCAAATTGCGCTAGTTTAACTCCACAAAATTAGACATGTGGTTTAGCCAGGTTGTTGCGTAAATCCTTAGGTAATTACCATTCCGTAACTAGCAGTTGTCATTATTTGTATTTAAATACTCTTCTCGCTTTCTGTTAGCGTTCTATTATAAGTGCAGTAATAGCGTTGGGCTGCAGTTTCCTTAAATTCATCAGTATAGGTTTGTTACGTTTGTTTACGTGCAATGTAATCTTAGGAGCAATGTACGTGTAGCGACTGATAACTTTGTAATCTTAGGAGCAATGTACATGTAGCTACTGATAACTTTATTTTATAAATACGAATACTGTTTAGAATGATTAACTTCAAGTTAATGTATTCGCGTTTAGTCAGCCATTCATTGTTAGGTAGGTAGGATTTGTTGTATTTACACAAGTGTTGTGTAGTGAGTAATTAACCCTTGTTCAAAAATGCCTTTTAATCTAGATAGCTTTGTTTGAAACCCCAAAGAGAAGTTATCTACGCTCAGGTATGCTACTAAACAGGATCTGCGGGACCTTGCAGCAAAATGTAACATTGTGGTTGATCCTACTTATGTGAAGGCTAGATTACCGAGTGATATTTTAGATTATTTAATCAACCAAGGGATTATTGCAGATGATGAAGAAGCACAAGCACTCAAAATTGCAGCAGGAATACTTCCGCCTGTTCCAGTAGACACACAAGTAGAGAAAATAAGGCTTCAATTGCAGTTAGAGAAGGAAAATAAGCAAACGACCGAATGTGAGCTCTATCTAGAAGAAAAGAGAGCAGAAGCGAGAGTGAAGGAACGAGAAGCAAGAGAGAAGGAACGAGAAGTGGAGATAAGACTCCAGAAAAAACTCCAGGAGCTTTCTTCAAGTAACAGAAAGGAAGCCACACTCCCTGCTGTGTTTGAAGTTTTTAAAACAAGTAAGCTTGTACCTGATTTTGACGAGAAAGATCCCGAGGTTTTCTTCCAGAACTTTGAACAAATCGCAGAAACCTTAAAATGGCTCGTAGAATTCTGGTCTTTGCTCATCAGGAACAAAGTGAAGGGTAAAGCTGCATTTGTTGCTTCACAACTAGTAAGTGAAAAAGACTATACAGTGTTAAAGAAAACTATCTTGGATGCGTACTCCATTACCATAGAAGGGTATAGACAAATTTTTAGAAATTCTGTTAAAACTTTCAATCAAACTTTTGTAGAATTTTGTAGTGTCAAAAATAGGCAGTTGAATAAGTGGTTAGAAAGAGCAGGTGTTGATAACTTCGAATCATTTAAGAATTTGATTCTTCTAGGAGAATTTTTGAGGAAAGTGCCTACTCATATCTCAACCTTCATTCATTTCAAAGGTGAAACACTGGTAAAGAAGGCAGCTAGTCTCGCCGATGGTTACCACTTAATCCATAAATCACAAAAGGGTCAAACTAACAAATCATCTCCTTCCTTTTCCAAATCTCCCCAGGTATCCTGTGCTTACTGCAAGAAAGAGGGCCACACTATTGAAAATTGTCCTCTTCCCCAGTGCAAAACTTCAAAAGCAAAAGAAGGTAAAAATGCCCAGTCAAGGAGTACATGCCATGTGACTACTCTAATGGAAGGGTTGCAGCCATTTGAAGGATTTATTTGTGATGTTACTATAAATGGTACTTCACTGACGTGCCTCAGAGACTCCGGATCCTCTCAGTCTAAATTGGCAGACTTAAGTTCGAAGAATTTAACTTATACTAAGGAACTTATAACCATTTCAGATTTAACCTCTTCCAGGACTCTGCCTCTTGCTGAAGTGGAAATTGTTAGTCCTCACTTTCCAGGAAAGGCTAAAGTAGCTGTGTTAGAGCAAGCCTTGCCATGTTCTCCAGTAAAGCTGATCTTGGGTAATGATTTAGCAGGGTCACAGGTGAAAACTAATTTTATTATTTTAGATCCTGAATTTGTAATCCAAGAAGAATGTAAGTCCATAGAATCCACCAGCTGTAACTCAGGTTGTGACTAGGAATACTTCCAGGGCAGGACCTTTGAAAAATGAGAGTAAAACTACTGGAAGAACTATGGAGGCCTTAAACATAGTAAACGTAGGTAAGAAAGAGTTTACTGAGCTACAGAAAGAGGACCCCAGCCTTAGAGAACTTTGGAAAAAGGTGAGAATTCCAGATGAAAATCCTAAATTGCCATATTTCTATGTGAATAAAGGTATTCTCTGCAGGCATTTTAGGTCACCACAGATTAATTCTAACCATACTTGGAGGGATTGCCAGCAAATAGTCATTCCTCAACCTCTAAGACGGTCGTTGTTAGACCTCGCTCATCCGGTAGAATCCCACTTAGGGGTCAACAAGACGTATAAAAGAGTAAGTGAAGACTATTATTGGCCAGGCCTTGGTAAAGGTATTAAGAGCTATGAGCTTCATGTCACCATTGTCAGGTTACAGGTCAACCTAACCAGAGAATCCCGCCAGCACCACTTCAGAACGTACTAGTACCCAAAACTCCTTTTGACAAACTCATCATAGATTGCGTTGGTCCCTAACTAAAGACTAAGAGAGGGAATGGATACATACTGACCGCTATGTGTCCCACTTCAAGGTACCCTTTGGCATTTGCAATCAAAAACATAAATGCAAAGAGTATATTACTGAACCGTAGGAAGGTTTTCACTGTTTTAGGATTTCCTTATGAGTTACAATGTGACCAGGGAACTAATTTTACAAGCCATGTCTTCAAACAAGCTATGCATACATTGAATATTCATAATGTTAACTCCTCTGTATATCATCCACAGACAGATGGTGCCCTGGAAAGGTTCCATCAAACCCTGAAGAACCTTTTGCGTAAGTACAGCAGTGAAACTGCAAATCATTGGGATGAGGACCTCGATCTCCTAATGTATGTTTTTCAATGCACTCCACAGGGATATCTCTCTTTGAGGCATTGTTTGGTCATCGACCACGAACTGTATTGGGTATGGTGAAAGAAAATATTTTGCATCAGAAACCAGAGGAGACTACTAACACGATGCAATATATTAAAGACCTTAAAAGTAAGTTTAAAAGACCTTAAAAGTAAGTTTCATCAGTTAAATTATTTGGTATGTTCTAACCTTTCCTCACAACAAGTAATGCAGCAACAGGGGAACAACAAAGTCAGGTTAAGTGAGTTCCAGAAAGGTGACAAGGTAATTTTATACCATCCAATTCCAGGAGCTCCATTGAGAGAAAGGTTTGCTGGCCCATATACAGTCCTGGATCGTCTTTCTAAGGTAAACTATGTAATTAGTACCCCAGATAGGAGGAAGAACACACAATTGGTACATGTGAACTTGTTGAAGTGGTACCAAAGTAGAGTAAATAGTGGACCACCTCGAGTAACATTGGTGACTAACTCAACACTAAGGTCTAAAGACGACTATCCTGTTGCTACTACTAATGAAGACCCTGATGAAGAACCAGAACTGGTATCTTTTAGTGATTTAACTAACTCTGAGATAATGGGTAAGCTTGACTCCTTCTTATCACACTTGCCTACAAATGAAAGCAAAGAACTAAACTCCTTACTCACCAGTTTTCAGGACTTGTGCACTGATGATCCAGGAACCTGTAACCTGATTCAACATGACCTCTTGCTGGAGCCGGGAACACAACCCACCAGACAACTATCTTAGAGCGATAGGAAAGAAGCTTGAATCCCTAAGGTCAGATGTACAGTACTTGATAGATCACAAGTTAGCAGTCCCAAGTACCTCTCCTTGGGCTTCTCCTTGTATACAAAGCAAACGGTAAGTTACGGCTATGTACAGACTACCGCAGACTGAATAAGGTCACCATCAAGAATTCTTTTCCTTTGCCACGGATCAATGATATTTTAGACAAAAGTAATTCAAAGATTTTGACTTATTTGAATATTTGGTTATGCCTTTTGGGCTCTCCAATGCCCCTGCTACATTTCAGAGGCTGATGGCAGAGGTAATCAGAGATTTACCTAATGTCTATGTGTACTTGGGCGATATAGTCGTAGCTTGCATGACTTGGGAGGAACATCTGCAGACACTCTCAAAACTGTTCACACGACTACGTACCGTAGGTCTCACCATCAACTTAGCCAAGAGTTCATTTGGGCAAGCTAAGGTTGTATACCTTGGTCATTATTTGGGCACTGGAGAAATAATGCCAAAAGATGCTTATATTGAGATGGTAATGATCATACCTATACCCCATTCGAAATCTCAACTTAAGACCTTTTTAGGTATGGTCTCTTATTATTCCAAATTCATGAAAAATTTCGCCATTCTTGCTGCTCCATTATATGTTCTACTATCTAACAAAGTAAACTTTGTTTGGACCAGGGAATTAGACAACCTTTTTCATCAGCTTAAAGGTATCTTGATCTCTAAACCAATTCTAAGGACACCAGACTTCTCAAAGGAATTTTTATTACAGGTAGTCGCCAGTGGCACAGGTTTTGGAGCTGTACTTCTACAATCTTATGCTCCCAATGACACTAGCTGTATTCCAACACTGCATTACTTACCAGTAGCCTATCACTCGAGATTCTTCAGAGGAGCACAAACCAGATGGGCTACCGTAGAGAAGGAGCTTTACGCGATCGTAGCTTCTTTACAACACTTCCAACCCTATCTTGAAGTGTCACCGTCGGGTCATTGCCTTTATTGATCACCGACCACTCGCGTTCCTCAACCGTACCAAACTCAAAAATCGAAAACTCTTACAGTGGTGTTACATCCTTGGCACCTTTAATATCCAGCTTCAGAGCATCAAAGGAACTAACAACACCATTGAAGACACCCTGTCACGCCTTCCATCAGCATCTTCAGCTGGATTCACCGCTATGGACCCATCTTAGTGGGGGGGAATTGTCAAGTTTTCGCTCCACTATTGTACATATTGAATATTATAAATTATTTTTAGTACTTTCTTACTTTCTATATGCACGACCTCTGTTGATTTCTTTCTTCACTTTTTGATCCTTCCTGGTCCAGAGCAAAGTCTCTTTTCCCATTATTCCTCCTTTATGTTCTTAATTTTGTTTACTTGGGTACTTCAAACTTCTTGTTAAGTTAGGTGTATTCTTCCTGTTTTGAAGACAGTGTTTGTGGCTCTTTCTCCTTTTACTAAGTGCATTTTATTGTTTAGATATTATGTTTAATTGTGTTGAATTATTGAACTATTTGCTATATATTTAAGGATTTTAGTGTTTTGTTGAAGCAATTCAAGTGATAATTTGTATGATTAGTAATTAATAATTATAATAAGAGATTGCTGAGTTTCGTTCACCCGACCATGGTTTCGCACAGATTGGATTTTATTTTGGTGGAATATTTTTTTTATGCTTCCTACTGAGTGTTAGCTAAGGCCATCTATAAGCTAAAGTATTTACCACTGGAAAAGAGGACATTCAGCTTAGTCATGTCATAATATATGTATATATATATACCTATATCTATATATATATATATATATATATATATATATATATATATATATATATATATATATATATACATATATATATAGATATATATATATATATATATATATATATATATATATATATATATATATATATATATATATATGTGTGTGTGTGTGTGTGTTTGTGTGTGCGTGTGTGTGTGTTTGTGCGTGTATACATATACAGTATATATACACATATATATTATATAAATTTATATATATATATATATATATATATATATATATATTATATGAATTTTATATATATACAGATATATATTATATTAATTTATGTACATATATATATATATATATATATATATTATATGAATTTTATATATATACAGATATATATTATATTAATTTATGTACACATATATATATATATATATATATATATATATATATATATATATGTGTGTGTATAAATATATATAATATGAATTTTATATATATACAGATATATATTATATTAATTTATATACATATATATGTGTATATATATGTATATATATGTATATATTACATGAATTTATATATATATATACATATATATATATGTATATATGTAATAAATATCTTTATGAAGAATTACTATAGTTGGGTAAACACAGTATTCGCCTTCTTTTAGTTGTAAACTGCAGAACTGCTACTAGGGTTGTAGCTTAGCAAGTAATAATAATAATAGATCTATTTGTACAAAAGTTCCGCAAAACAGGCTTTTCTATTTCATTCCACTTTGACTCCTAAATTTGGTTGCGTATTCGTTCCCCCCCTTTCAAACTTCTGAACAGGGAGTTTTCTTAAGTGTGTGAGAATCCTATTGGAAAAATCCTATGGGAAATCCTATGGGAAAAATCAATGTTTAGGCAGAATATCTCTTCATAAGTTGCTCTCAGCAGATTTTGGTTTTGATACCTATTTTTTGTGTTCTAGTACTAGTATACCTATAGGAATGCAGCTGAAAAGGAGAATTTATTGGAATGGTGAAAAGGATCCTTTTACATTATATATATATATATATATATATATATATATATATATATATATATATATATATATATATATATATATATATATATATACATTAAAAGGAGGTTTATGTTGACATTCCTACTTACTCACTTGATTACATGCACGAAAGGAATTAGCACATCTTTACCCCCATGTTATATATGTAAACCAATTACTTTGATATTATTATTATTATTATTGTTACTTGCTAAGCCGTAACCATAGTTGGAAAAATAGGATGCTATAAGTCCTAGGGCTCCAACAGGGTAAAATAGTCCAATGAGGAAAGGAAATAGGGAATTAGATAAACTACACGAAAATTCATGAATATAAACTCATATATAAACTATGAAGAGAGAATTATGTCAGGCTGTTTAATAGTTGACAGTAATAAGTTATTCACTTCGCCAAATTCCTTCAAAAATATTTTTCTAAGATGATAAAATGAGCAACTTTACCCTCGCCGGAAATTACACATTATTTTATCTAAGTAGTAAATTGAACTTTCTTTTTGCGTCCGGTCATTTCGGTGAAACTTAAATTCAACGAAACGTATTTTTGACGAATCAAACGTCTGTTAGCTAGAAATAGGCATACTGTTCTAACTGACGCCGATGCTATTAAATTTTACTGTATGACTACATATAAGTTTTCTTCAACTGCCGTCTTGAAATGGCATTGTATGTCTTCAACTGCCGTCTTGAAATGGCATTGTATGTCTTCAACTGCCGTCTTGAAATGGCATTGTATGTCTTCAACTGCCGTCTTGAAATGGCATTGTATGTCTTCAACTGCCGTCTTGAAATGGCATACCCCTTTGGCTATCTGAGGCTTTGACTTCATACAATGCCATTTCAAGACGGCAGTTGAAGACATACAATGCCATTTCAAGACGGCAGTTGAAGACATACAATGCCATTTCAAGACGGCAGTTGAAGACATACAATGCCATTTCAAGACGGCAGTTGAAGACATACAATGCCATTTCAAGACGGCAGTTGAAGAAAACTTATATCTAAGCTTTTGTAATTAATGTCCTTTCTCTTTGGTTGTTATTTTGTTTATTATCTTTTATAGCTGTAAGCGTGGATAACTTGAAGTTATGATTCCTCGCACTATATACGTACGATTGCCTTAGGAGAATCATTTGCGGTATCTTAATTGGTAGAGGTTTTAAAGTTTTTTTTTAGAACTGTCGGATTTTGGTATCAGGGTTAAGTTTGTTGACACAATATTTTAATCCAATTTTTCTTTTGTATATCTTTATCTCGGGAAAATGTGTCCATATAGTATATTTTCTATATTTACATAATAAAATTTCGCTGATACTCTATAATCAGGCGACCTGATTTTATTTTCGGATAAAATTGATCGGAAGTTTCCGTAGTTATTGAATTGGGGTTTTGGAAGGTTAACTGAATAATGAAAACAATTAGTTACTGTATAGAGCATTCACAACTGTATTTAGAGCTGTATACATTATTTTTGTATCCTATGAAGAGTAATTGGAAGTTTGAGTGTGTCTTTTTTTATTTAACATGAAAATTTATGCATACATGATTGGAAAAGCAATAACATTTATTTTCAAAAGGTAAATTTACATTAGATTTATGGATCTGCATTGCCCAACTCTGGGTACTAGGAGGCCAATCAGCACCCAATTGCACATACAAAAGTTAAGATTGGAATGGAGGTAAATTAGGGGGATGTTGAGCCAGTGCAGCTAGGAACTAAAGAACGTTGAAGAAATTGATTAAATGAATTTTTAAAAGACTATATAAAGAAAATAATGATGTGAATAACATTTAGGCAGAAAAAGAGCAACATGGATACGAGATCAAGCCAAAGTAGAGGATATTCTCACAACATGTAAGAAAAACAAATGGATGTGGGCTGGACATATGCGAATGAAATATGATTGATGGACATTAAGACTAACAGAAATGGTCCCTAGAAATTACAAAAGAGCAGGGGAAGCATGAGATGATGATAATTTGAGGAGCTAACAAAATTTTCAGACCTGAGTGCAAGGACATGTCTGAGACCTTTGTCCTCCTGTGGACTAGTTACGGCTGATGATGATGTAAAGACAAGAAATTTCACTTCAGACCTGAATCACTTTCATGGAATGTTGTGGATGAGATTTTTCAACATTTGTATCTGCGTTCTATTTTGCTGATGTTCGGGATCATTCTCCATTACTTCGATGACCTCGGATGTACTGATCGCGAGAGACCTCATCTCTTGCTCTAGGTCTTCCGATTCCTTATCTAACGATTCCATGCGCTTCCGGAGAGCAATATTAACTGCTTCCGCATTTGTCACTTCTTCCATTAATCGTTGGTTAAGAGATGCAGCCTCCATCACTCTCCTGATGAAAGCAAAGGGAAAGTCTTGTTAGGTTGATATTTTTGATCGAAACTAAGAAATGGGTCTCTCTCTCTCTCTCTCTCTCTCTCTCTCTCTCTCTCTCTCTCTCTCTCTCTCTCTCTCTCTCTCTCTCTCTCTCTCTCTCTCTCTTTTATCTACATATATTATATACATTTATATACACACAAATAAAACCAATCCGTATTCCATACAATGTTTTAAGAGAACTATGGGTATGAAACACTGAACAAATTAGTGTTTTGATTTAGTATAATAAGGAATATGGTCCATGAATGCAAATATACTTTTTGATGTTTTAGCAACTGGCTAATTTATCAACACAAAAGCCACTAGCTTCTATTCGTACACTTAAATATAAAAATAAACCCCATTTGTTGAAGCACAACAGACATAAAACTAGAGGGGCACTCAATAGAGAGCATGCCTTCGCCATGCCAAGCAGTCTTAATTTGCTCTAACACCACTGTGTACTTGTACTTCGATGTATTTTCTTCAAAATAGAATGGATTTTAGCTTGGGTCATACCCCACATGGCCACCAACTTTTGTTAAAACTGGTTCTATAGTTTTTGTGTTATGGTGTTCACAAACAAAAAACAAGCAGTCTTAACTCTTACTGTTCAGCAGTACTTCAATGTATGAAGTAACCAGAGGGACACTCTGTAGAGAGCATACCTTTGCCACGTCAAGGAGTCTTATTTTGGTCTTACCTCCACTGCTTACTTGTACT
>NC_090750.1:75058819-75066319 GCF_036898095.1 Palaemon carinicauda
TTTAATGATTCAGTAATTTTGATATAGTTTGAAAGTGTCCAAAAACAGATTTGGAATGTTAACACACGCAAAAAGTGGGCACTTGGGAGCGTGATTTTCTAATATAAGTATTTTCTGATTTCCTTGGCCAAATATTGTGTTTAACTATCTACAGTTCCTTCCATTGTAGCTTTGTAAGAACAATTATGAAATTTAAAGGAGCTTTCCAGTTTGTGTTTGTTGTGCATTATAATGGATATGTTGATTGATTGATTGATTGATTTAAAGTTTTCAGGCATCCTGACATCTGGGGTCATTGACGCCGTGGATATGTTGAACAAATCGCCAATATTTGGGAGGTTACATCAAAATACTCGGATATGATCAGACGTTTATTTTAGCTTAATGTGAACTCCAAGAAACATTCTTAAGACTTAATATTATTTACATGATTTCAAATTACAAAATAAAGTTTGAATGAAGCAGTGCAGTTGTACTGGATAGCATGGCTGCTAATGGCTTGCTAGTGGATAAAATTCCATCACTATTGCTGTTGGTTTCGGGGCTGGTTTTGAAAATAGTTCTGTAATGCTGAATACACTTGCATTTCTTCTGTCTTTTGCCACATTAGCTCTTGCTGTCTTTCAAGCAGTTCCCTCCTTTCTCTTTCCGATTGCATCACATTTCTTCGCAGGGCGTCTAAGCTGACTTCCCGGTTTCTTATCTGCCTTGTTAAATCTTCATTCCTTTTTAGGGATTAAAACAAAAAAAAAAGATATTTTATATTGGCTGTGAAATAACTGGGGCGAATTTTTATATTTTCAATGTGAATTTCTTAGTATAAGTTGAATGAACTAAGACTTGAATTTTGAATTGAAAAATAGTTAGATCTTTCTGACGTCATAAATTGAAAGGTTCCAAGGGGAAACTATTCCTACTATTGCGTGCACATACGTACACTCATATGTTTATATATGTGTGAGTGAATACACACACAAATATATGTATGCGTATATTTGTATACTATAATTAAAGGATGGGTGATAGGTTTATTAAAAGCAGAAGTAGACTGTCTTTCATGCAACGCTATTCGTTAGTTGCCACAAAAATATTCGATAAGTTAGTATGAAGTAAAAAGCTTTTTGATGTTGGCTGATAAGCAGTTACTTACTGTGACAGTGTCCCGGTGACGTCTGGTAAGGCTGCCAAAGAAAGAAACTGCTATTTTAGTAATTGACACAAAATCTATTTGCAAGGTCCTAAATATTATTTGTATCATTACTGCTATTAGTTTTAGTTTTAGTTTTTTTTTTTTTTTTTTTTTTTTTTTTTTTTTTTTTTTTTTTTTTTTACGTGATATCATTGATATGAGTTTTGTTCCCAATTTAGGAGTCTGTTCTCCTAAACTAATTTAAAATTTCGACAGTGAAATGGTGATAAAAGGACTCTTTCGAATTTTATTATTATTATTATTATTATTATTATTATTATTATTATTATTATTATTATTAGCTAAGCTACAACTCTAGTTGGAAAAGCAAAATGCTGCAAGTCCAAGGGCGCCAACAGCGAAAAACTGCCCAGTGAGGATAGGAAACAAGGAAATAGATAAACTACAAGAGAAGTAAGGAACAATTAAAACAAATATTTTAAGAAGAGTAGCAAAATCAACATTAATCTTTCATATATAAACTATAAAATAAAAAAAAAAAAACAAGAGGAAGAGAGGTAAGATAAGTGTGCTTGAGCGTACCCTCAAGCAAGAGAACTCTACTTCAAAATAGCGGAACACCATGGTACTCAGGCTATGGCACTACCCAAGACTAGAGAAGAATGGTTTGATTTTTGGAGTGGCCTTATAGAAGAGCTGCTTACCATAGTTAAAGAATTTCTTCTACCCTTAACAAGTGGAAAATAGCCACTGAACATTGACAGTGCAGTAGTTAACACCTTGAAATTAAACTTGTTTTTATTCATCTAAGGATTTTAATTGTGATTTACTCGTACCCTCTTGCTTGAGAGTACTCTTGGGCACACTATTCTATCTTATTTCTCTTCCTCTTGTTTTGTTAAAGTTTTTACAGTTTACATAGGAAATATTTATTTTTTTGTTGTTTCCTTTCCTCACTGGGCTATTTTCCAAGTTGGAGCCCCTGGGCTTACAGCATCATGCTTTTAATAAGAGTTGTAGCTTAGCATAATAATAATAATAATAATAATAATAATAATAATAATAATAATAATAATAATAATAATGACCACGAGAAAGGGGATCAGCCTAATAAATACACATAATGAAAATAGTTTACGAACCTTCTGCTCCAACGGATGATGCATTGCCACTGTACATATCGCCCTGGAGTTGCTGGAAGCCTGGTTTGCCTGGTTTCCTTGGGACTTTTGAGTATTTTGTTTCCTCCTTTGACGACGTTCGCTACCAGAGGAACTTTGCCCGTGATAATCTTGAGGATGTCTGCCTTCCATGTTTCTTCTATGCTCGATCTGACTAAACTGCGACTGAAAAATGTTCCTCGAGATTTTTATAGCAGCGCGTAGTCGTTAGTCCCGCCTCCAAAAATGAACGCATTACATGGAAAATCCAGGATTCCAGTGATTTCACCCGATAGGATAGACGTCAGCATTCAAGGATATATTAGGCATGTAACAAACACTAGTACGCACATATTCATATGCATATGCATATATATATATATATATATATATATATATATATATATATATATTAATATAATACATATGTGTATTTGTATAAACCTTTGTATATATTCATAAGCAAGCACATACATTATACACATACACATATAATTATATATTTATACATATTTATATATATATATATATATATATATACATATATATATATATATATATATATATATATATATATATATATATATATATATATATATATATATATATATATATATACATATATATATATATATATATATAACATTGGAAAGATAAGTTAATGATTGATAGTAGAAGAAGGAAATGAGGATTTAAATATTCAAGTGGAAGATGATACAGTGTTTACATAGAACAATGAAATTAATTAATTGAGATCAATAATAAAATAAGAGGATGTACTGAGAGAGCAGCGAGAACATGAAAGAATCTTGGTAAGAATGATGAGAAATAATTAGATTTGTTTTAAACAAGAAAATGCCTTTAAGAATCAAAATTGAGACACATGAGATAATTACCAGCCTTTACTACTGTATGGGGCAGGTTCTTGGGTCCTTATGAGGAAAGAGGAGGCATTGTTAGAAAGATTGTGAGATGGGTGGCTGGAAAAGAGGGAGTGTCAAGATATAAAATGAATGTGGTATATTTATTGGAAAAAATAAGGCTATTGAAGTTCATCTGAGATAATATAGCCTTGTATGAAGAAGAGAGGAGGTGGAACCAATCAAGAGAGCTTAGAACAGGCTAGTTTAGGTGAGGAGGGATATAGATGGGGGTGGGACTGTGGAAGATCATGATTCAAGGAAGAGAAATAGATGGAGAAAGTAGACATCCGGCAAATAAGAAGTTCGAATGAAAAATATTTCGTATCACGTGCATATACGTACATTCTGTTTATTGGTATATATATATATATATATATATATATATATATATATATATATATATATATATATATATATATATATATATATATATATAATATATATATTAATATATATATATGTATATATGAATATATATATATATATATATATATATATATATATATATATAATATATATTAATATATATATATGAATATATATATATATATATATATATATATATATATATATATATATATATATATATATATATATATATGTATATTTTTTTTTTGCTTGAATGCTAAACCACTAATGGCTTCAACTATTTTGAAACATGTTTATAATTTTAATTTTCTTTTCTTGTCTTCAAGGATAGTTTTGAAGGAATTTGTTATTGTGCTGCTCCATTTATTCAATTCTTAACGACAGCTGTTTCAACCAATACCTAATGGCTTTCGTCAGGGCATATTTAAGAAGAATTATTATCCTTGCATAAGGACAATTCATATATATATATATATATATATATATATATATATATATATATATATATATATACACATATATGTAAATATATATATTATATATATACTGTATATATATAATATATATATATATATATATATATATATATATATATATATATATATATATATATATATATATATAAATATATATGAGTGGCTATCCAGTTAAGTGGTGTAACCCTTTGATCAAAATATATTTTCCTAATTGACTTATCTATCTTCCAAGGCCCTTCTCCCATTTTTTTTTTGGGGGGGGGGTTGTTGAGTATCCGACATCAAACAAATAGAAAAAGGGGACCATTCCTCTCTACGCTCCTCCCAGCCTGACGAGGGACTCAACCAAGTTCGACTGGTACTGCTAGGACGCCACAGCCCCCACTCCCCCGTTATCCACCTCAGATGAAGCTTCACAACGCCAAATCCCCTACTGCGGCTACCTCTACGGTCATCCAAGGCGACCGGAGGAAGAAGCAGGGCCTGCCGAACTGCGTCACAATCGCTCGCCTTTCATTCCTATTTCTAGAATGCTCTCTTGCCTCTCTCACAGCTATCCTCCTATCACCCAGAGCTTTCTTCACTCCATCCATCCACACAAACCTTGTCCTTCTTGTACTTCTCCCATCAACTCTTGCTTTCTTCACTTTCTTTAGCAGACAGCCATTTTCCATTTTCTCAACATGGCCAAACCACCTCAACACATTCATATCCACTCATGCTGCTAAATCATTTCTTACACCCGTTCTCTCCCTCACTACTTCTTTACTAACCCTATCTACTCGAGATACACCAGCCATACTCCTCAGACACTTTATCTCAAACACATTCCATTTCAGTCTCTCAGTCACTTTCATCCCCCACAACTCCGATCCATACATCACAGTTGGTACAATCATTTTCTCATACAGAACTCTCTTACCATTCATGCCTAACCCTCATGGCTTATAGTCCAATTTATGTTATATGTCAGGTAAAGTTATTAAAAAAGGTCTTTTACTGAGGTAACTGGAAATGGGGCAACATATCTGTCCAATGAGATGCCAGGAACTTCGATGAAAATTTAATATAGTCTTAATCAGTGAGCCCCTATTTTGGGAGAAAGTGCATCTCTAATGGGCATGAGAGGCTGAATTAGAAAAATAGCATAATTCCCTCAGCTAGGTAGTAGGCTGGCAAGGGCACCAGCCACCCGTTGAGATACTACCGCTAGAGAGTTATGGGGTCGTTTGACTGGCCAGATAGTATTACATTAGATCCTTCTCTCTGGTTACGGTTCACTATCCCTTTGCCTACACATACACCAAATAATCTGGCCCATTCTTTACAGATTCTCCTGTTCTCATACACCTGACAACATTGATATTGCCAAATAATTCTTCTTCATCCAAGGTGTTAACTACTGCACTTGTAATTGTTCAGTGGCCACTTTACTCTTGGTAAGGGTAGAAGAGAGACTTTAGGTATGGTAATCAGCTCTTCTAGGAGAAGGACACTCCAAACTCAAACCATTGTTCTCTAGTCTTGGGTAGTGCCATAGCCTCTGTATCATGGTCTTCCACTGTCTTGGATTAGAGTACTCTTGCTTGAGGGTACACTCTGGCACACTATTCTATCGTATTTCGCTTTCTCTTGTTTTGTTAATATTTTTATAGTTTATATATAGAACTATTTATTTGAATGTTTGTTACTGTTCTTTAAATATTTTATTTTTCCTTGTTTCCTTTCCTCACTGTGCTATTTTCCCTGATGAAGCCCCTGGGCTTATAGCATCTTGCTTCTCCAACTAGGGTTGTAGCTTAGAAAATAATAATAATAATAATTTTGTGCAGAATGAAAATCACGAAGTATCTTGAGACAGGGTTTAAAGATCCTTGCACCAAATGCTTGATATAGAAAATCTGAAAAAGATCTATTAACATTTTCTTACTTTGAACCTGCACAGATAAGGGAAAGACGATTAAGAAATATATGATAACCGATATGATTTGCGACAACAAAGTGAATGTTATGGTTTTTAGTGATATGACTGGAAGTGTTGGTGTACAGGACTGGTTGGACACACAGTATATGTGATAGGTTTCAGTCCTTTAAAAAAGCTATGGCTTGTAGCGTCAGGTACGGGCCATATTGAGTAGGGCTAAATAATAGGTATAATATCTGAGGGTGGGAAAGTCTAAAAATATGCCCAACTTGGAATTACGTTTACGTGATAATCCTTGGAGTTTAAGGGGAAATTTTGTTAGGAGTGGCCTGGAGTCTAGGAAAGAATGTAAGTTAGTTTGTTCAGGAAGAGGATACATTTCTGGGAGAAAGTGGCGAGGAGGGGAAAACGATGAAAATAGTGAAAATTAAAAGAAAAGTATTCAAATGCATTTTATTGTTTCTTCATGAACTAAGTTACCCTATGGCTTATTCTATGTATTTATAAAGTGTTCAGTGAGGACGTTCTATCTTAATTATTATATGCCCGTTAAAAAATAGAGGTAAAGAGTTGAATATGTTTCTTCAAATATAGTGAAAAGATGAATGGATTTCGTAAATAAGAAGCAAAGTGTAAATGGAGAAAATGAATGAAAGAGGAGGTAAATTGAAAAACTGAATTGGAGGTACTGGAAAATGTGCAAGATTTCAGTCAGTTATCACAGATTCAACATCAATTATTTGGTGGATTAGGATAGTCAGATGTAAAAACACCAATTGGGCGGGATACTAACAAATGGATGATCACACAAGAATAATTCAAGTTGAATAAAGAACAAGAGGTAAAATCAAATGAAGAAGAGTTAGTTATAATTGATACGTAGGGTTAAATATAAATAATTCAAGGAAGAACGTTATCATTTAGGAAACTACAGGACGAAAAATGTTGTTGAGTAAATCAATATTAGAATAAAATGTGCATAAGGGGAAGGCGAATTATTAATTTGGATAGACTTTGGCGGCGAACATCTGTGTAAGAAGTTTACATTTGAAAACAGTTTTATGTTTAAATGATCGCTCTTCATTGACAGAGGCAAGGGATAGGACAAGGACAGTGTCCTAGAGACTGATTATATGAACCCCGTTCTCCATCAAGCAAGGACCAGGGAGGGCCAGGCAATAGTTGCTGATGACTCAGCAGGTATGCGTATAGGCTCCGCTAAACTCCAACCCTTTAGCTCATAAGGATGTTTAGGTTGCAGACTACTAGAAACTATCGAGCTTGAGCAGTTTTCGAACTCCCTTTCAGCAGATTGTTAGGCAGGGACGTTTCATTTGACATATTACATTGTTCAAATGGCTCATAATACTATTAATTGGAAACCTACATTAAAAGAGTTCAGGATATATTAATGTTTATTTATTATTAAATCCAAAATCAAAGCATGTATATAAATGTGCAAACTCGAATGACTTTGCTGCTTTTTCTAGGATAAAGA
>NC_090750.1:75073819-75076319 GCF_036898095.1 Palaemon carinicauda
TGAAGATGTTCAGACACTGATGATATTTTTTAAAAAGTTATGCAAAGTTAGAAATTTTTTATCTCCCCTTGCATGCTTCTTATTTTCACTTGAGTTCATTCATTCAGCCTGGGGACATATATATATTCAGAGGCAAGGGATAGTGAGAATGCCCTATTTAGTAGGACGATGCCCTAGAGATTGGCAATATTTACATATGATCAGGCCCCAAAACCCCCTCTCCATCCTATTAGGACCAGGGATTGCCAGGCAATGGCTGTTGATAACTTGGCAGGTAAATCTATAGGCTCCCTTTAGCTCACAAGGATGGTAAGGTTGCAGACACTACAATAAATATCGAGCCTGAGTGGGACTCGATTTCCAGTCCGACAGATCGCTAGTGAGGGACTTTTCTCTCTCTCTCTCTCTCTCTCTCTCTCTCTCTCTCTCTCTCTCTCTCTCTCTCTCTCTCTCTCTCTCTCTCAATTTAATACACTTCTTTTTATACAATATTATGAAATCGGCGATCATGATTATCTTAATTTATCGTATGCATGAACAAAATTTTGGTTAAAAATCAATAAATTGAATTTTGTCTAAGACTACAATCTGCAAACTGTAACTCATTGCACAAACCATTTTAAGTATGAACCAATTGGGAACTGGATAGTTATATTTGTTTATGAGATGGGCTTGCTTTCAATCATAATTTCTCAAATATTTGATACATTAGAGAATTCCCAAGTTTGTTTTTTCTCATAACTTCATACATTTATTAGGAGGATATAAATAACTTTTGTTTGACAGGCGTCTCCATTCTTTATAGTGAGCACAACAGTTATTATGGCAAGGGTAGGAGTGTTCTCGTTTTTTTTTCTAAAGGGAAATTGCGCTATTTGAGAAATTTAAAATAATCTCAATCCATTGTGGAAGTGTTGGACTGGTGCTAATACAGTAATTACAAAATTGTCTATGAATTTTACAAGGCGCCTATGGGGAATAGATTTTTTTTTCTCTCTAGGAAATTGATTTATGATGATCTTTATTCGATTTACTTTTTGAGAAGGGGAACCTTAACGTGGTGAAAGGTTTGTGTATGGCCAAGTTGTACTGGTCAGGGTCACTCATACTAGGGTGGTTTGTCGAAAGCGATCAAACTAAAGTTTCACCATCAACAATCAGTTTGTAGCGTGGTGATGAAAATGACCAAGCCCAATACATGACTAAGAACATGTGTGAGGCCTTTGTCATGCAGTGGTCTAGAAAGGGTTGCATTTGTTGTTGTCGATCAGCTTATCTACGAATAAATTTGGTCAGTCAATCGATGTCCAATATGCACTATAGTCAATTCTCTTTAGTGAGGCAGATTTGCACCGACTCGCAGAGGTGCCCTTTTAGCTAATTCCAACCAATCAGATAACAGAAAACTTTTCCGAGCTAAAAAGGCACCGCTGCGAGTCGGTGCAAATGTGCCTCGTTAAAAAAAATTAGTATAATTGCATTACCTCGTTTTGGGGTGAATTTCTAAATATCCCATCTTTGCCGTGGGACCAACACGTGCATTGCTCTAGAGCTTGAGAGGAGGAATCTCTCTTTTTTTGCCCCAGGGTGTTTTTCCAGTTAGTGAAGTGGGCATAAATCATGGGCTGCATAGCAGCTACAACAGCCGTTGAAGTGGCTGTAAGCGTTTTGTTACCCACTCAGACACTGCTTATTAACAGTTCAAGAAAGATGATCGCTGGTTTCTAATAGTATAGTTCTAGTAATAGCCAATTCATATCCATTGCTTCTAAGTGCTACGAGAATGCACACACCTTTTGCTCTTACAGGTGAGCTTGATCATTTAAGCCACCCTCTCTCTCTCTCTCTCTCTCTCTCTCTCTCTCTCTCTCTCTCTCTCTCTCTCTCTCTCTCTCTGGAAGTGTTTGTTATTGTAACATCGGAATATGCATTTAAACTTGCTCATAACAAAATACCTTGAGCAAGATTTTGATATTGTATCACTCGATATACTGTATTATTGGGGTAGAATTAGTTCAATATTAGCTGTCCCTATTAGGTTATTGTTCTGGTGTTCGGTTTCGCTGGCCCTTTACCGAAGTGGTTCATCTTAAAATTTTCATTATGAGTGTTTTTTTCTGGGATTTTACCTTTTTCAAGCGGGGAGATTAATATTTATTATTCCGCTCAAAACTAATTGTTTTCTAAAATTTTATCTGCAATTTAAGGATGTTGCTTTCTTATGACTTATCATCCTCTCATATTGTTTTAAGTCTGCTTCTGCTGATTTTTTTTTTCTTAGTATTTCAATCAAATTTCAGTATTTTCTTCTCACGTATCCTGCAATATTTGTTAACCTTTAGACGATAGTCTCTTTTTGTTTTACCACAATTTAGATGTTCTGTGGTGCCTGATATGATTTTTAGCATAATCAATGCCGTATCTATTTTTTCTTTTTACTCGTCCATTTTATGTCGAAGTGAGCGAAGGCATCATTAAGCATGAAACAAATGGGAAGATG
>NC_090750.1:75081319-75098819 GCF_036898095.1 Palaemon carinicauda
TTCAGTGGCTACTTTCCTCTTGGTAATGGTAGAAAGGACTCTTTAGCTATGGTAAGCAGCTCTTCTAGGAGAAGGACACTCCAAAATCAAACCATTGTTCTCTAGTCTTGGGTAGTGCCATAGCCTCTGTACCATGGTCTTACACTGTTTTGTTTTAGAGTTCTCTTGCTGGAGGGTACACTCGAGCACACTATTCTTCCACTTGTTTTGTTAAAGTTTTTATCGTTTATATAGGAAGTATTTATTTTAGTGGTGTTGCTGTTCTTGAAATATTTACTTTTTCATTCTTTCCTTTCCTTATTGGGCTATTTTCCAGGGTGGGGCCCCTAGGCTTATAGCATCCTGCTTTTCCAATTAGGGTTATAGGTTAGCAAATAATAATAATAATAATAATAATAATAATAATAATAATAATAATAATAATTGGGCAGGGAAATAGGTGGAGTTTAAGAAGTCCTTAAACAAGTTCCTGAACAAGATAAAAAAAAAAAAAAACTAAAAAACACCAAAAATCCAATAAAGGAAAAATTGGAAATGAGGGTAAAATCCAAGAGAACTGAAATAGAATTTGCAGAACAAACTAAAACCATATAAAAAACTTAAACCCAAAACATTCTTAAACACACTAAGACCAAAATAGAGGAAACCCTAAAGGAAGGAAGAAGGATCAAAACAATGAAAAGAAGACTTGGAGCATGTCATTATTAGACATTTGCTTTTATGGATGAAAATAGAAATATTATCAACTAAGAAATGGCGTGATAAAAATTGCAGAGGATATTTATACTATGCTATACAATAGTGATATAAGAAATAACTTTCCCAATAGAAAGGAAGGAAGATTAGTCGATAGATTGAAGAGCTAAGAAAATTTGTGGGTATAGAATGGCACAGAAACACCATAAACAGACGGGAGGGAAAATACATGTCTGAGGCCTTTGTCCTGCAGTGGACTAGTAACAGCTGATGATGATGATTTAGTCATTTATATTTGTTCTCTTTAGTTCACATGTTACATTATCATTATAATAATTCTGACCATAATTTGTCTTTTTTTAGAGTTAGCGTCATTGTTATTTTTGATATTGCAGGATGTCCTACTTTCCCTCAAGAGGTGGTGGGCCAAGAAAGTTTTAACCCCTCACCCCCCGTATTAGGAAGCGCCATGATTATATATTAAGGATGGGGTTACTATCCAACCGCAGATGGAACTTGGCGTATGCAGCCTACTGACCGCTGACCGTGTGCTGAACGTGTTCGTAGCAAAGGTTCCATTATAGAAAGACTTGTTTTTGGCCATATTTCATGTATTGAAGATTCTCGATTGTGTAAGTATGATTCTATTTAGAGAGTTTTGATTTTCTTATTTTCGAGGTTTTGTCCATTTTTATTAAAAAGATCATAATTCTACGCAGAATGTTGTTCCCCTTTTTTTTTTCTTTTTTTTAAATTTTATTTTATCCTGCGGGCATAACTTTTATTACGCGTATGTAAAATTAAAATATGAGCTAATGGATTTGAAAATCAATTAGTGTAACTTATACATAGTTGGTGGGAAAGGTTTCCTGTATGATAATATTTTGAAGTATGAAATAGTGGCGGGGAAACCCTATTGAATCCCTCTTCCATTGTAGGAAATTAAACCCAAGGGTATCCTCACTACATTCCCTGGCATTGAATATGCCTGGCATTTGCATTATTGTTGTTCTTGTGTTGTTTCTTCTGGTCTGCAGATATGCGCCAGATTTGACCCCGTGACATTCACCCGCTCTTCAAGATTAGAAAGAAAACATAAACAGTTCCGTAAAAACCCTTTCGAAACGCATTAAATTTCAATAATTTGGAAGTTTTATTACTGGTAATGCAAATGTTCTCTTCAATGTTCATATATAAAACCTTGAAAAACTTGCACCTTACAAATATTTTACAAAGGTTTCAGAATTTTTGGTTTTGTCAGAGGTTTATCCGGCATAATTTGTAAATATTCATTATGGTATTCGACTTAATTCGTAATTACTTGATCATATACCGGTAATCTATATAGTCGTCAAGTCAACAGATAAAAGACTACTTTCAACAAGCACGCACCTCTTCATCAGAAAGTCAGACAAGGAAAAGAATCCTCGACTTGAGATTAGAAAGACAAGAAGCACCTAGTACCGATCTTGGGGTAAACATTGTACCAACCGTGTGTCACACGATCGTACATAATTGATTTTGTATATATTATGCTTGTATCTTCGCTCTTCCCTCGCACTAAAAAGAACCAGAATAAACATGTCTGCGTTTCTCCTATGTAACATTGTCTGTTTCTCGAACATGTAATTTCCTGTTGCCTTGAGGTTTTGTATATAAAGGAAAGTGTTCTATAATAAATTAACTCAGTTGCTTTCATACTGCCTTGAGTTCACAACCTTCTCTCGGCCCGTCACATTGGTGACCCCGGAAGTCGACTCGCTCCCACCGCCTTCCACACCCACCCCCTCGCCCCTCCATCGTTGGTACTATGGCGTATTCTACAGAAGTTGGCGCTGCGGCTGCCCCATAGAAACTTTCACCGTTCTCCAGCGGAGAGGCGTTTGCTTGGTTTCAGCGCGCAGAAGTCCAGTTTTGCATCAAGGGCGTGACTCGCTCAACCACCAAAACAGATTATGTTCTTGCGGCGATACCCGAGGACACCTTCCCGGAAATATCCGACTGGCTTTGTGAACAAGGAGACACCCCAATAGCGTATGACGCCCTCAAAACATACCTTCTGCAGCAGTACTCGCCGTCGCCAGCCGCCCGTATAGCAAAGCTTTTTCAGCTCTCGCAACAACCGTTGGGGGACCAAAGGGCTTTGCTTGTCCTCAGGGAAATGACCAGTATTGCTCGCCTTCAACCTGCTGCAGATGGCTCTCCTCGTGAGGTGAACCTACTTCGTGCCCTTTGGATACGCCGTTTACCCGGACCTATACGCGCTGCCATACCCGATGTCGATAGTTTACCATAAAGGACTTGATGACCAAAGCCGACGCCCTTATGGACAGCCACTTCAAGACCTCCATCAACGCCTCCACCCCTGACGAAGAGGATACCTATTCAACGTCAACCGAAGCTGACATGAATGCCGTAGGACATACACGCCTACCCCGTGACGTGCCGAAGCAGCGACAAAGCCGCCCACCACCCACCAATCGCTCGCGCCCCAACAAACAACTTCTACAGCCACTTACTACCTCCCATCCGCCGTAGTTTTACTACTACCACTTCAGATTCGGGGCAACCGCGAAGAAATGTGCCGAGGATTGTCAGTGGCCTAAAAACGTGTAAGTAGGCCATCGCTCGTGGCGGTGGCCTCCCGTGTTTCTAATCTTTTCTTTTTACACGATGCAGGAACGGGCGTGCGATTTTAGGTAGACACGGGTGCTTGTCGTTCTCTTTTGCCAAGGAAACTCCTCAAGACACGACGTAGTCTGTCTACATCTGCCGACGTCCGCTTGGTAGCTGCCAACGGATCTGCGATACCCACCTACGGTTACGAGAACCTCACATTATCGTTCGGAAACGGTAAATTCAATTGGAAGTTTCTCGTTGCTGACGTCACATTGCCAATCCTCGGTGCGGATTTCCTCTCTCATTTCCACCTTCTGGTCGATGTCGCCCACCGACGATTGATCAATGCAGACTCGTACTTGTCGACACCTCTTCAACCCGCCCCCTCTAACCTCGCTCTCCACATTAGCGCACCCACGGATGTCTACGCCCACCTCCTCACGTCGTACCCGGAAGTTTTCCGTCCAGAACTTCGCCAAACGCCCACGGTTCCTGCCAAGCACGGTATTTATCACCATATCAAGACAACGGGGCCCCCAGTCTTCGCAAAATTCAGACGTCTGGCACCGGAACGATTGGCAGCCGCCAAACAGACGTTCGCCGAAATGGAGGAAATGGGCCTTTGCCAAAAGGCCTCTAGCCCATGGTCGTCACCCTTACACGTCGTTCTGAAGAAAGACGGCTCCCTCCGTCCGTGCGGGGATTACAGGCGCCTGAACATGCAAACAGAACCGGATCACTACCCCCTCTCAAACATTGCCGACGTGACCTCCTACCTGCACAAAGCAAAGGTTTTCTCTACGCTCGACCTCCTGAAGGGGTATTATCAGGTGCCTATGAACCCTGAAGACATCCCCAAGACCGTCATCACCATTCCGTTTGGTACATACACCTTCAATTACTCCTGTTTTGGCCTACATAATGCTGGGGCCACATTTCAACGTCTCATGGATGGCATCTTAGGGGACCTCCCTTCCTGTGTATGTTATGTGGACGACATACTTGTGTTCTCCTCCTCAAAAGAGGAACACCTCCGTCACCTGCGCATCGTGCTCGACCGCCTGCAACAAAACGGCCTTGTAGTCCGGTACGACAAGTGTACCTTTGGCGCCAACGAAGTGTCGTTCTTAGGGCACCGCATCACTCCTGAAGGAGTCCATCCCCTCCCTGAGAAGGTAGCAGCCGTTCAGAACTTCCCCGCGCCCTCGACCGTCAAAGCTCTGCAGGAATTCTTTGGCATGATCAACTATTATCACCGTTTTCTGCCAGCCATTGCCGCCACTATTGCTCCTCTCTACGCCTCCCTCAAGGGCAAGCCAAAGGACCTGAAGTGGGGTCCCCTTCAAGAAGCAGCCTTCTGCAATGCAAAGAAGGCCCTATCAAATGCTGCGGCTCTCACTTTTCCTATCCCACATGCCCCTCTCCTTCTCTCCACCGATGCCAGCGACGTAGCTATTGGTGTAGTACTCGAGCAGGTGATCAACGGCTCTCCCCGCCTATTGGCCTTCTTCAGCAGAAAAATGTCCAAGGCAGAATCGGGTTATTCTACCTTCGATCGAGAATTGCTGGCGGTGCACTTGGCTGTCCGTCACTTTCGCCATTTCTTAGAAGGTACGCCCTTCGTCATTTGCACAGACCACATGCCTCTGGTGCACGCCTTTACTCGACAGTCTGATGCCTGGTCCGCCCGTCAACACCGACATCTCTCTGCCGTGGCTGAATACAATTGCACCCTTCCATACGTCCCTGGGAAAATTAATCCTGTTGCCGATGCCCTGTCAAGAAACACGTTGGCTGCCGTTCAACTGGGATTGGATTACAACGCCCTGGCTGAAGCCCAACGACAGGATCCAGAGTATCAAGCATGTAGGACATCCTGCACGTCCCTCCGTTGGGAAGACTTCCCTCTCGAAGACTCCAACACCACCCTCCTCTGTGATGTCAGTACTGGTAGACCGCGACCTTGGATTCCTGCTCCCATGCGCCGGCAGGTGTTTGATTTCATTCACGGCCTTTCACATCCCTCGTGCCGTTCTACTGCACAGCTGCTGAAGGCAAAGTTCATTTGGCACGGCATTTCTAAGGATGCTAAGGATTGGGTCCGCGCCTGCACTTATTGCCAAACTTCCAAAGTACATCGACACACGGATTCAGGAGTGGGCACCTTTCCTCAACCTCAGCATCGTTTCGCACACATTCACGTCGACGTTGTAGGCCCCCTACCCACATCACAAGGACATCGTTACCTGTTTACCGTCATCGACCGCTCCACTCGTTGGCCGGAAGCCATTCCATGGAAACTGCAACGTCTGTCTCATGTACATCTGCCTTACTCTCTGGATGGATTGCAAGGTTTGGTATCCCTGAGCATATTACTTCCGACAGGGGAACCACTTTCACCTCTCAATTGTGGACATCATTAGTTAATCTCCTGGGCATCGCCCTACATCAGACAACGGCCTACAACACCGCTGCCAATGGAATGGTTGAACGTTTTCATCGCACCCTCAAAGCAGCTTTGATGTCCCGCTGCAAGGATTGCAACTGGTTTACTCAGCTTCCCTGGGTCCTCCTGGGACTAAGGACCATTCCTAAAGACGCCCTCAACGTCTCGGCAGCTGAAATGGTGTATGGTGACCCGTTGGTCGTCCCTGCCGAATTTTTTCCTTCTACAACCTCCTCCGACGATCTCCAGCGCATACGTCACATCGTGGGAAAATTTACTCCATGCCGCCAGACTTAAAAGCCCCCAGCGAAGCATCACATACCAACAGACTTCACTCTGCAACGCACGTCTTCCTGCGCAACGCCACTAGCTAGCCACCGCTAACGCCCCCTTACACGGGCCCTTTCCTTGTGATCCGCCGCAGTCCGGAAGCATTCCTACTAAACATTCGTGGCAAAGAAAACTGGGTTTCCATTGATCGTCTAAAACCTGCTTATCTTCTGCCAGATGACCCGCCTACAGTTCGCCTCTCTAGATCAGGGCGCCCTATTTAACATGTACGATCGTACATAATTCATTTTGTATATATTATGCTTGTATCTTCGCTCTTCCTTCGCACTAAAAAGAACCAGAATAAACATGTCTGCGTTTCTCTTATGTAACATTGTCTGTTTCCCGAACATGTAATTTCCTGTTGCCTTGAGGTTTTGTATATAAAGGAGAGTGTTCTATAATAAATTAACTCAGTTGCTTTCATACTGCCTTTGAGTTCACAACTTTCTCTCGGCCCGTCACAACATGTTTCATGCGCTAGGAGTTGACTATGCTCATTTTAAACCTGTAAGAAAACACCAGAATAGTACATTCTTCGGATTGCAAGTTTCTCACTTCTTTTAAAGTCATCCAATATTGATATCCAACGACCATTTTAGTTATTTGTGTTTTTCAGTGTATAGGGTATACTTTTCTATCTATCCACACTGTTGAAGTATTTCTGTATAGTTAGTATTTATGTATTTTTATGATACATACTTTTTTTTTTTTAAGAATCCTAGATTGTACAGACATTTTGTAATTTTAAAGCTTTAGATATATTTCTGTATCAAATATATACCGAAGTCATACGCAATGAAGCAACTACTGTAATTTCCTTAAGTTGCTCTTCCCCACCCAAAAATTTCTTTCCTCGTTCAATTATTAGCTTTAAAATTGACCTTTGTTTGATGCACACTAGAAAAATTATTTGTATTATTTCCTACGTGAGTCTCGCATACATTTATGAACTTTAGCGTATATGCGAGAATATATAGAACGTTAACACAAATAATATAGTTAGGGCAAGCTGGTTAATGACTTAGTTCGTTCAGGAATTCGTGATAATGCACTGTAAAACGTTCTGGCTAAGTAAGTGGAAATTTGCAATAGTTTACTCGAAGGTCAACCTCCATGACAAATTTTTCGTTTTGAATTTGATCTCCTTTCTTTCCATTATTTCTTAAACAAAGCTGCGCTAATTATAAACGTTATAATTTTTTCGTATTCTCTCTCTCTCTCTCTCTCTCTCTCTCTCTTTCTCTCTCTCTCTCTCTCTCTCTCTCTCTCTCTCTCTCTCTCTCTCTCTCTCTCTCTCTCTCTCTCTCACATTTCAGGCTTTGATATTAAGATGAGTAACAACAATAAGCAACTTGACCGAGTACTTTGCCATAGAAAAAAAGTACTCACGACAGGTTCCGACGCTGAAGTTGATAATTAGTAGGTTAATAATTTGAGTGAAATGCTATTTTTTCCTATAGTCGCATTGTAGGAATCTTCGTCTGAGTGGCTCAACGATTAAGCATTCATACGTGGCTGGAGTCCCGTTGTCCGAAAGTGAAAGTTGTGTCTGGGTCGCTGTTGGAGTTAATTTGCAAGGTCAAGACTAGAGTCAGTCTTCCAGACTGTCCGATACGTAGTTGTTTGAGGCGTGTGCACTAACCTTTCCTTTTATCATAGGAAAGTATATTATTTTGAAATGTGTTCATATTTAGATATATATCTACAGTAATGCATGCTTATATAAATTATCTTACAAAGGATATATATATATATATATATATATATATATATATATATATATATATATATATATATATATATATATATATATATTTAATGTATTTATTATATATATATGTATATATATATATATATATATATATATATATATATATATATATATATATATATATATATATATATATATGTATATATATATATATATATATATATATATAGAGGTATACACGCTAGTGTATGCGACCCCTCAAAAATGACTGCTAAATATTTAGATATGCACACAGATTCAATCCTTTCCACCCCCTATTGAGTGTGCCTCTTGGTGTACTCCCAACTCACCTAGTTATGACTAGTCCCTCTTCCCCCTACATAAGGGATGGGTGAGACCGAGTAGTGTACGTCTGGCATTGCCGGTGAGCGTGATTGGAAAGACTATATATATGCATATATATATGCATATATATGTATGTATGTATGTATATATATATATATATATATATATATATATATATATATATATATATATATATATATATATATATGTATGTATATATATATGCATATATATATATATATATATATATATATATATATATATATATGCATGCATATATATATATATATATATATATATATATATATATATATATATATATATATATATATATATATATATATGCATGCATATATATATATATATATATGCATGCATATATATATATATATATATATATATATATATATATATATATATATATATGTGGAGACACTTGCTGTATTATAAAGGGGAGGTGTGTGTGTGCGTGTGTGTGTGTGCATGTTTCAGTATGAATAATTGTAATGGATGTAAAAGACAACGGAAGTGAAGGGTCTCGGAGGGACAAGGTTAAGTTTGGGATATCCCCAGTGAAATGAAGTAATCGCGTGTGTGTGTGTGCGTGTTTTTTTTTTTTCTCCAGATTGAAAGCGGTGTTACTTGCGGGGTGATACAATCTTGATCTGCAATATTTTGTGATGTTGTCGTTTGTTTCCTTATTAATGTATTATTTTGACGATGTTTAGTTTAAGGTCTTGCTAAATGTGTAGAGAAAACTGTGTTAATGGAGGGTTTGAGGTGGTGATCTTCACATTTAAGGATTCTTGAAAACAAATGGGCATGGAGTTACAACGACGGAAAAGGTAGTCATATTTTGGGCTAATAAAGTTTAGCGTGATGATGAAAGAATCTGGAGCGGAAGTGTTAACTGGTGATAGTGTAGTGTGTGTGTGTGTGTATATTATATATATATATATATATATATATATATATATATATATATATATATATATATATATATATATATATATATATATATGTATATAATGTATGTATGTATATATATATAATGTATGTATATATATATATATATATATATATATATATATATATATATATATATATATATATATATATATATATATATATATTATCAAACAGTTCTCCTGTGATAGGGACCAGTTTGATCCGAAATGAATGAGTAAATTGACGTAAGGCAAATCCAGTTCCGCTTCGCATCGGTATTTGTCTTGTAGGAAAATTCTTTGACCCTGACCATGGGTATTGATAAAGCTCATGTCTAATGAATAATACTTCACTAAACGTTGCGGAGGAAATGAATCATAGGTCATTGTGACCCCCAAGCATGGGGAATACCATGTTTTTTTCCTTGTTTTCATTTTGCAGAGATTTCCTCATGGTAATTGGTCGAGCGAAAAAGATGATGGTTTTTTTTTTACCATCATTAAAGATGTAGATGTATGTCAGGGTCTTATTAGTTTCCTTTTTTTTTTCATCAGGATTATGAATACTCTCATGAGTGGATTTTGGTTTATAGTACAATTTGTCAAGGTTGGCTTCGCGAAAGGCTAGATAGTTCTTGGATATTCGGAGAGACCTGGTCCCATTCCTGGGCTGTGTAGCCCAAATTCATTAATCCTATCCAATGTAAGTTCTCCTTCTTTAGGGTTGTGGTGGGCTGCTAGTAACGTCCTTACCTGGTGATCGCCAGACTGAAGTTTGAGTCCCGCTCAAATTTTTAGTTTCATTGGTCGCTGAAACTTCACCATCCTTTTGAGCTAAGGATTGGGGGTTTTGGGGGAGCTTGTAGGTCTATCTGCTCATTCATCCACTGCCAATGCATGCCTTCCCTGGTCCTAGCTTAAGTGGAGAGGGCTTGGGTGCTGATCACTTTATATATATGGTCAGTCTCTTGGGCATTGTCCTGCTAGCTAGGGGAATGTCACTGTCCCTTGTCTCTGCCATTCAAAAGTAGTTTTTGAACCTTATACTTTTAACTGTTCTCGTATTTTTATAACACTTTCACCTGGTCCATTCTCTCTAATTCTCCTCTTATGACTAGGACACCACAGCTTGGACACTGTCAGTTCCTCGCTTCTTGAGTCTGCACATCTTTCTTAAAATGAAATAAGCACGTGCCATTCAACATGCAAAAGTTTGTACAGCAATCTTTCGGCAAGTTCGAAGATTGTGCTGTGCGTCCTTGGTATCCTATTCTTTGAGTCACCCGAGTTTCTCGTCTAATGTTATATCCTGAAGGATTATTTTTTTTTTAATTCTTATAAGAACTTGGCTCCAATCTTCATTTAACTATATATCAGCACCCATATATTTACGGCATCTATTACCTCTCATAACCTTACTAACATCTCTCATCTTTGAACGTCTTTACTGTGTCCCACGGAAGTCGTCTTAACGTAGAGGACACAGTTGCCTGTAAAGGACAAAAGTGACAGGATGGAATTTAACAAAACAGAAAACAGACTTAACGCACACACAATTTGTAATGCAACTTTTAAGTTGTAGTTTAGTCCTGGAAGATAATGGCTTGTTCTTTTTCTCTTGCTAATAGAAAAAGTAGTTTTTTAAATGTAGGGAAAGCCTATTTTGACTAGTGACGACTTTGGTATTGAAGAAGAATAATAATTTTATATAATATTATTGTTCATTTGGAAAGTCTCCCTTGAATAAAATAGTTGCGCCTAGAAGAGCGGTTTTTTTCTTTTGTTTAGGGAAAATGTTGATCAAATGTAAAAACCTTCTTTGGTGTATCTTTGAAATTGTTTTAAATATGTAACGACTGTGAATGCAGTTAGAAATGTAAATGGGTGAAGATTGTTTTTGTAAATATTTTATTATCATTAAAATATTCATTATAATATTTTTTTGCAAATGTTTATTATTATTCATATAATCTTTATTAATATTCTTCAGGTTTTTTTTCTCAAATATTACCATTTTCATTATTTCAGTTATATTCCGCTAGAGTAAATTGCGTTGTATATCTTTTTAAATATTGCATTGTGACAGCGTTTTCTCTGCGATGGAAACGTTTAAGAATTTAGATAAAGTTTTTACATACTTACTTACTTACTTACTTACTTTGATGGCTGCTTTTCCGGTCCCATACAGCAGTGGAACCCCACTCTCTACAGGACCTCCACTGTCGTTTTACCTTATTCCTTCAGAGTATATAACGTTTCATGTCTCGTGTTCTTCATTTACTCTTAAATCGTCACTGTCACAAGACTCGTGAAATAAGAAAGTCTTCAGTTTCCTCTTGAAAACCTTAATGTCTTCAATCATTCGAATGTTTCGTGGGAGCTTATTATATAGTCTCGGGGCCGCATATTTAAAGGCCCTAGAGCCTAAAGTAGACATATGTCTAGGTTCCAACAATTTGAAGCCATCTGTAACTATTCTCGTGTCAACACGATTTGTTGGCTGAGCAATATGTAGCAATTCTATTAAGTACTTTGGACGCCCGGTTCTGATAACTTGGTGGGTTATTGTACATATTTTAAATTCAATCCTCGTTTTAATCGGCAGCCATTGTAAATCAATTAGTATAGGAGTGATCCTTTCTCTAGGTGGGACGCCTTTTATCAGTCTTCCTCCTCTGTTTATTATGTTTTGTTATTTCTTAAGTTGCACTTTTGGTAAATTATAATAGAGTTGCAATAGTCGATCCTGGTAATAACACAGTTTATCACAAGTTTCTTTACAGAATTTTCGTCTAGGTACTTTTTTTATAAAAGCAATATTCCTTAGATGATAACCAACAGTTTTTGTTACATTATTTATTTGGCCATTTAGAGATAGGTTGCAGTCAAGAAATACACCTAGATGACTAACTTTACTAGATAACGGCACTGAGTCATTATTTATGTTCATTTGAATATCACCTAAATTTTTTACCCTGTTTCTCTTGCCTGCCACCATGAATTCAGTTTTGTTCTCATTTAATTTTAGTTGTTTAAATGTCACCCATTCTCTAACACTATCAAGGATTCGGGTTAGAGTTTCTGTTGTGTCATCTATATCATTTATGGAGAAGTAAAATTGTGTGTCATCTGCAAATAGTTTAAACTTCACGCCATGCCTTTGTAGTATTTTCGATAGACCAATAGTATAGATGCAGAATAAGATTGGGCCAAGTACACTCCCCTGGGGTACCCCTCTGTTTAAGGGTTCATATGATGAATAAGAGTTTCCAATTTGTACACAGTAATTTCTACCAACTAAGTAGTCTTTTAGGTATTCGAAGGCTTGAACTTCAACGCCGATGGACCGTAGATCATTTAGTACCAGTTCATGTACCACTGGTTTAGCTGTCAGTGGTACCTTTCATATATTGATGTGATGCGAGTCGGGATGTAGAAACGAGAACGTCTTAATAGATAAGGAAATTTTTAGTACCATACCGATTTTATTTTTATTTTGGCAATTTTACATCAAAATATCACATGATCTTTTTAATTCTACGTATAATTTACGGAAAGACGAAAGTTTCCTAAAGTCTCGACTTCTTATGAATAATAGGAGTCAGACGTCCAGTACGTGATAATGAGGAGCAGTAGTTCTAGTACTTAAATTGTAGCTCCAAATGTCAGTCAGTGCTATCGTCTTGACTCTGGCGTTCTAGAATGTACCAGTGTTTTACACACTCTAAAGTTCATTGCTATAACTTTGGTAAAGGTTTTAAGTATTATAACGAATTTTCGTAGGGGGATGAGATTTGATGAAAACAATAAAAACAACTTTACTCCATGCCCAAGAAATTTATGAATCACAGTAGCAAGAAGATTTAATCATGACAACTCTTGTCACCGGAAACGAAGAAGGGGGTTACCCAGCATTTGGAAAAACAGTAAAATGACCTTGGCAGTCGACTTACAAAAATAATCATTAGGCAACATTTATTTTGTTGACGATTTTCACTTTAGAAGGAAAAAATCTTGTCCTAAAATATAATTTCCTGTTGAATTGGATACAGATTGAGTTTTCAGAGAAGACAAGGGCTAGCTCAAGGCTAGTGGAGTGGTAACATGTTCGTCTAGCATTCGCGTGACAGCAGATCGATCACAGCCCGGGACTGTTGAGTTTAAGCTGTTTACTACCGAGGCTACTGCTATGGTTAGCGTTTGGCTTGCCCGGCTGACGTTCAGGTGAGTATCTATTCTGATGAAACAGGAACTGAAACCGGACACCTTTACCTTTACAGTAGTGTTAATCTCGTAGCAAATACGCGTATATGAAGAGGACGAACTGTATTAGTTTTTTTTTTTAATATATATATATATATTTCGTAGTTTAAGTTAAAATGAATGAATTGGTATATTGTAAATAGCACGAACCTTTAGAGAGTTTTCAGCTGCAGTCGTCATAATTTTATTCGAATATGCCTGAAGAGATAACTTTTGAAAATAATAACAAAAAAAGTCATGCAGTGTAATATTTTTTACTAGAATTTTGATATAGCGAGAATGGCGTTTCCTGGGCCGGAGATGCGCTTGCCAATGATACATATATTCTAATTTTTAAAATCAAACTTTAATTGGTATTCAACTTTTGTAATCTGTTTCGGATTTTAAAACTATTTTTTTTCCCCTCAATATTTTTATCAAAGCCTTCTAGGTTAAATACCAGGTCTTCAGGGATAAATACCGTGCATTAGATCTTAAGAAAAAAGAGAAAATGATATCTGAATTATTTTAGATTTAATCTTCCGGATCCTTGTTGAGAATCTTCCTATAATGTTTAGATAATTTAGAGCCGGTTAACAAGGTTTATATTTCTTTATAGTTATGAACTGTTAAGCAAGATTTATATATCTTCCTAGATATAAACTGTTACGCGTGAATTATATTTCTTCCTAGTCATGGACTGTTACGCAGGATTTATATTTCTTCCTAGTCATGAACTGTTACTCAAGATTCATATTTCTTCCTAGTCATGAACTGTTAAGCAAGATTTATATATCTTCCTAGATATAAACTGTTACGCGTGAATTATATTTCTTCCTAGTCATGGACTGTTACGCAGGATTTATATTTCTTCCTAGTCATGAACTGTTTCTCAAGATTCATATTTCTTCCTAGTCATGAACTGTTAAGCAAGATTTATATATCTTCCTAGATATAAACTGTTACGCGTGAATTATATTTCTTCCTAGTCATGGACTGTTACGCAAGATCTATATTTCTTCCTAGTCATGAACTGTTACTCAAGATTCATATTTCTTCCTAGTCATGAACTGTTAAGCAAGATTTATATATCTTCCTAGATATAAACTGTTACGCGTGAATTATATTTCTTCCTAGTCATGGACTGTTACGCAGGATTTATATTTCTTCCTAGTCATGAACTGTTTCTCAAGATTCATATTTCTTCCTAGTCATGAACTGTTAAGCAAGATTTATATATCTTCCTAGATATAAACTGTTACGCGTGAATTATATTTCTTCCTAGTCATGGACTGTTACGCAAGATCTATATTTCTTCCTAGTCATGAACTGTTACTCAAGATTCATATTTCTTCCTAGTCATGAACTGTTAAGCAAGATTTATATATCTTCCTAGATATAAACTGTTACGCGTGAATTATATTTCTTCCTAGTCATGAACTGTTACGCAGCATTTATATTTCTTCCTAGTCATGAACTGTAACTCAAGATTCATATTTCTTCCTAGTCATGAACTGTTACGCAGGATTTATATTTCTTCCTAGTCATGAACTGTAACTCAAGATTCATATTTCTTCCTAGTCATGAACTGTTACGCAGGATTTATATTTCTTCCTAGTCATGAACTGTAACTCAAGATTCATATTTCTTCCTAGTCATGAACTGTTACGCAGCATTTATATTTCTTCCTAGTCATGAACTGTAACTCAAGATTCATATTTCTTCCTAGTCATGAACTGTTACGCAGGATTTATATTTCTTCCTAGTCATGAACTGTAACTCAAGATTCATATTTCTTCCTAGTCATGAACTGTTACGCAGGATTTATATTTCTTCCTAGTCATGAACTGTTACGCAGCATTTATATTTCTTCCTAGTCATGAGCTGTTACGCAGCATTTATATTTCTTCCTAGTCATGAACTGTTACTCAAGATTCATATTTCTTCCTAGTCATGAACCTGTTACGCAGGATTTATATGTCTTCATACTCATGAATCATTACGCAAGATTCAAGATATGTCGAAATAGGAAAAGTCATAAGTCATGAACGAAATATTCCGGAACCTACATCAGTTCTCACCTCTAGGAAAGAAAGGATCTTGCTAAGGAGAATGCCACGAAGCTCCGTATTCACTATTACTCGATAGTTTCTATTGGTGTCTGCAACCTCACCATCCTTGTGAGATAAGGATGGTGGTTTGGAAGTTCCCTATAGTTCTACCTGCCGAGTCATTAGCAGCCATTGTCTGGCCCTCTCTGGTCGTAACATGATGGAGAGGGGACTTGAGCGTCGATCATATGTATATATGATCAGTCTATGGCATTGATCTGTCCTTTGCATCTGTCATTTATGAGCGTCCTTTAAACCTTTAAACCATACTCAATTTTTTATAATGAGGCACATTTGCGCTGACTCCCGGCGGTGACCTTTTAGCTCTGAAAGTTTCCCGCTTTTTGATTGGTTAGAATTATCTTGTCCAACCAATCAGCGATCAGGAAACTTTTCCGAGCTACAAGGGCACCCCTGCGAGTCGGTGCAAATATGCATCGCTAAAAAGAATTGACTATAGTTTGAAGGAACTTTCATTAAGACATCATTTGCATCAATTTGACTTGTTTATGTCGTACCTTGTTATGGCAAGCCTCTCTAATCGCCTTGTTACATGAATCGGTGCATAGATTTGAAATTAAGCCAAGAAACTTGGTTGTGATTAGTCTGTTTTGATGTACTTATCAACTACATAGTCTTGGTTAGATATGGAAAGTATTGAGGAAAAATATATAAACTTTGCAATAAAAAAGTTTGCAAAGTTGGAAATGAGCCTCACTTAAGAAAATTGTGAAATTTTATTTATTTATTTATTTATTTATTTATTTATTTATTTATTTAGAGAGAGAGAGAGAGAGAGAGAGAGAGAGAGAGAGAGAGAGAGAGAGAGAGAGAGAGAGAGAGAGAGAGTGTGTGTGTGTCATCATAATAGTTGAAGTCCACGGAAACTAAACTCCATGTTTGCACTGACCTCGACTATGAGTATTGCATCATTCTATAAAAAGTGTTTTATTTCAGATAAAGCATTATCATGTTTTAATATTGTGATTATTATGAGAAACTCCGTTAGCACTATGCTAACAGTTAGGTTTTATTTTTGGATATCAGAAATAATAGCTTTTAATGGTAATCAAGATTCCATTATACAAGATACTTTCACTTTTATTTTTTTAATGATACAGTAGGCGTTGATGGTACTGAATTCTGATTCAGGTTTTTTTTAAGGAATATTTTTAATGCATACAAGTGAGATATTTGAAGGATTTTTTTTAATCTATGAAATATATTTGAAGGAATTTTCTTAATGTATGGAGGATATTTGAAGGATATCTTAATCTATGAAAGATATTTGAAGGAATTTTTTTTAATGTATGGAAGATATTTGAAGTATTTTTTGAGTGTAAAGAAGATATTTGTAGGAATTTTTTAATGTATGGAAGATATTTGAGGGAAAATATTATAATGTATGGAAGATATTTGAAGGAATTTTTTTTAATGTATGGGAGATATTTGAAGGATTTTTTTTTATGTTTTAAAGATATTTGAAGGATTTTTTTTAATGTATGGAAGATATTTGAAGGAATTTTTTTAATGTATGGAAGATATTTAAAGGATTTTTTTTAATGTATGGACGATAGATTTCGTTAAACCTTAATTAAGGATTTATATAATTTTTCAGTAATACATGTAACGAGGTCAGCCTTAGTGTATAATCGTTTCATATTATTTTGGCGGTGCATATATCTTGGCCACAGGTAGAAACTATACAGCGCTGTTTATCAGTTATTTTTTAACAGCTATTTACTTGTGTTTATTATTTGGAAGGGCATGGGATGGCTCATCGCAGAAACCGAGATTCCTCTTCTTTACTATTATACTCCATATCATCATGCTCATTATGAAACACATTCTTGAAAACTTTCAAAGTTACATTCGAGGTCAAAATTTCTACAATACAACGACAATAACAAATGCAGCTGTTTCTAGTTTACTACAGGACAAAGGACTGGAATATGTCCTTAGTCATATCTGGGGTTTGGCCAGTTTTTATCATAACGTTGGCCACTGCTGATGGAAGATTTCGTCTGACCGCTCACAGCAGGCCAACTTA
>NC_090750.1:75103819-75113332 GCF_036898095.1 Palaemon carinicauda
GGGTTTTTTTGTATCGTATTTGTAAGAGCGTTGTTAGGATAGGCCGTTTATGAGTGGGGACACCTTAACATGATGAAAGGGTTTGTGTATTACCGTGATCAACAAAGCTGTACTAGTGAGGGCCACCCATACTAGGTTGGTTTATTGTGAGTGATCAGACGAAAGTCTCCCACCATCGCCAATCGGCAGTGGCCAGCGTGGTGATGAAAACTGGCCAATGCCATGATGATAATGAGACGTTTGTGCTGTAGTGAACTAGAAACATCAGCATTTGTTGTTGTTGTTGTTGTTAGGACATGTAGAACGTATTCCTTGCTTATGCGATTAATGAGGGAACAGCTTTAATGCTTATATTCAGATCTCGTGCACCGAAATAAGGACTCATTAATGCAGAAATACTTTTAATACTTTGACCTTATCGTAAATGTTGTGTTGAAATAACTTATGGTAATGAAGTGAAATCACTGTGATGCCAGGATGAGAAAAAATACATACAAGGTTAATGAAGTTTAAAAATTCAGTAGAAACACGATGTTGTGTTGATATTTATCCATATTGACTCATGAGGGGTAATTTGAATGAATTACTACCAATTGTGTCACGTGGTGGGCCGGAAAATCGGGTAAAACTCGCTGGTAAGAGACTGATGTCTCGCCAGGTAAATCCTCGGACAGCTGGCTAGCGTCAGGTTCCGATTTCCTTTATGGCCTCTCATAGCATGGTTGGTTTCGACCTGGCCTTTCATTAGAAGGGGCTAGCGTTCGATTCCAAGTATGAGGTAGAAATTTATGACAGTAAAATTTCACAATGAGTATAGTTGACAGGATTAACTCGTGTGTAGCGTGGTAAAGATACTATTTGTACAAATTAATTTTATGTAATCAGGAAAATAGCTAGTTTTAGGGTCATGCCAAGTGCTTCTTAATCTCTTTATTGATGACATGAAAAGAAAAATGCTAAATGGGAATGGAAGTTTGTTCCATGGTCTTCCACTGTTTTGACTTGGTTTTCTTGCTTGAGGGTACACTCAGGCACTATTTTTACTGTATGTTACCTTATTTCCTTTTCTCACGTTGCTATTTTCCCTGTTGAAACCCCTGCGCTTGTAGCATTCTGCTTTTCCATCTAGGTTGTAGCTTAGCAAATAATAATAATAATAATAATAATAATAATAATAATATTAAAAGGGTGCATAATTGACTTGTGAAAGAGGTGTTTGCAAATAAGGAAGTGTTTGTTGTAGATAATTCAGAGAAACTGCAGATTGGTAAATATGAATGTTGTTTAGTATAGTAAATGGAGAGGGTTAAGAAGGAATGGTAGCCAGTGTAGGCATATGCTGGTTATTGGAGGTTAAGAAGATATAGAATAATCAGTGCTAGTGTTTTAGAGGAAGAACGAAATTGATAAGTTTATAGAGGGATTTACGAAAAATATTATTTAGTAGCTCTTTGGAAATATTGTTGAATATCATAACCCAGTAGATATAACAAGACGATAATTTGCTCGGAATTATGGAACTGAAGTTGAAGTATTTTGAACACAAAAAAAGGAGGTAGAAATCGAGGTAAAGGGTTCTTAGTAATGTCTACTGTAATGCCTACAGTGAACCGCATGAAGTACACTGACGGTGGTTCTCTCTTACGGGTGTAAAAAACAATGGTTTATCCATCCCATCCTAGGTCTTTCTCCCTCCGCTTTCCCCTAGATTATTTATATATATATATATGTATATACATACAGATATATATATATATATATATATATATATATATATATATATATATATATATATATAATAAATATTTATATATTTATATATATATATATATATATATATATATATATATATATATATATATATATATATATATATATATTTATATGTATATATATACATACATATATATATATATGTATATATATACGTATATATATATATATATGTATATATATATATATATGTGTGTGTGTGTGTGTGTGTTTTTGTGTGTATGTTTGTGTGTGTGTATGTGTATACAGAGAGAGAGAGAGAGAGAGAGAGAGAGAGAGATTTAGTTTAATCATTTGAATTGGTCACTTGATAAATAAGTATCCAGGCATCCCTCCCTTGGTCCTATCCTCTTCCAAAGGCCGCCTGTTTTGTAGTCAAATAGAGTACATGTTACACAAGGCATCTCAAGTTTACTTTAACGTCTTGACTGTCATAATGATCCTTTGTTTCAAGAGATATAGCAGTTGAGTTCGTGACATGGAGCTGCAATTGACGAAAGGTCAAGAGTTGTAAAACGAAGGACGCCAACGCTAACAATTGCCTAATAGCAAAAGTTAATTGTACGCTGCACATATGGCGGCACTTCTGTTATAAGAACTATTGTATTTCCCATCTCTAAATAACCTTCTCTATGCTCTTCTCTTTTACGCTCTAACCATGTTGTTCTTCGTATTGCATGGTCATAAATAAAATCCGAAATTTAATTTTTTATCTGTTCTTCGTAAATTATCTTTCGGAGGTTGAAGCTCTTATGTTATCGGGTAATTTTCCAATAGCTTGTTTCCCTATTCTTGTATCAGTTTCTGGAACCATCTGTCATTTTCGAGTGGGGGAGGGGTGGGAAGGAAGTAATTTCTTTCATACCATGTATGTGAAAAACTTTATTTAATTGTCTTCGTCGTAAGTTTTGGCCGGACTAATTTGTTTTAAGCCAGTAATTTTTGTTTCTATTCAGGAACGTATTGTTGTTATAGTGAAATAAAGTCATGTTTTTTTTTTATGTCAAGCCAAAGTTGGTTGCGAAGTACAAACTTTGTACGCACTTTCGAATATACACTTCTTATGAGAATAGTAATCAATTCTTAACATTATAATTGCGTTATTTATAAAGCCATCTAACAGACGGTCAATCCTTATCGACAAGGGAATATGTTTTTCTTTGACTAGCGTCTGTTCTTTGCATTGCATTTAAACATGTACTTTCTTTTGCCTGTTCTTATATCTGATGGAAAGAATACTACTACTACTACTACTACTACTACTACTACTACTGCTGCTGCTGCAGATTATCATAATAATAATGATAGTGAATACTATAAAAATTCCAATGTATGAGGTACTCTAAATAAATCTTTCCTATCATATGGATAGATGATTATTTTAGTTAAGTAAAACATTGCCTTTGACTGTTAAACACTGCCTTTGAGACTCTCTCTCTCTCTCTCTCTCTCTCTCTCTCTCTCTCTCTCTCTCTCTCTCTCTTCTAGAATGGTACCACTTCCAGGTATCCCTCCGGAAAATTAAGTTTTCTGTAGCGTAGTTGATGCTAATATAAATCTTACCCTCCCCCATATCACTCGAGGCTACTTCAAAGTAGCATCAGCAGTCGTTGTCCTCAGTTGATATTTTATATTTACCTCAGACGTCACAATTTGCGTCAGCTGTTCAGCCCTGATGTAACTTTTAACGCAATTAACATGTTGTTTTATTTACAGATAGTTGACGGACTGTCAGAAGTGTAGTTTTGTTCTTCATCTTCAGTTCATGATTGTTGACAAAATTTTTATCAAGGTCATTCTTTCATTGGAGGTAAGAGTCAAAAGTTGTTTGTCAGATTTTCTGGAATTTTGTAGCTCCTTTCATTGTTAAAAGTTTGTTATATATAAGCAATACTTGGAAACAATTGAATTTACTTTTTCCTGTTTTTATAAATGATTTTATTTTATCGACATTTATTAACTAATGAATAGCTTGAATTTTTTTTTTTTGTATGATTTTTCATTTTTTTGTGACTGAATTATAATTGCTCATAATCTAATAATAGTGGTAGTAATGAAAAAAAGTTGGGAGCCAATTTTATTCTTTGTTTGTCATGCCTGTCCTATAGTGACTAATTTTACCGGCTATCGTTTTACGTTTCCATCTCAGACTGATAATCTACCATTGTTGGTCTCTTGTATGTCTTATTTAACATTTTATTCCATGTATACTTTCACACAGGTTTAAAGTATTTCACTTTCATTAGGTGAAATTTCATATTTCTCTAATTCTTTTACATATTGAAAAGAATAGTGTTTATATCCTTTTCTTCAGACTTGTGGAATCCATACTGACCCATGGAATCTAATTTAGTATCCTGGTAACACAATGGCAGAAAAACTAAAATGTGAATGATTCATTTGATTAATTAATGGAACTTGGCATTGTTTTCTAACTATTTTCTTAGTTTCTTTTTATCAAGTTTTTAGCTCACATGCTTAATTTTAAAGGTATTAAATAATTAATGTTTTCTTAGAAACGTCCAGCTTATTTGGGGAATATTTATTTGACAATATCTAATCGATTTTCATGTTATCACTTTACATATAAGTGTACCATTTCTTGGTAGCTTGAGAGATGAATTCTTTGTAGCTTCGTTTCCCTAATTAAAAAAAAAATTTGAATTTTCTTTATGATGATAACGGAGAGGCGGACTTTCTTTTAGTGTTTATAAAAGATTCCGAGAGTGATTATCCGCTATGTAACATAACAAACGTATGTGTAGTGTACATGTTTAAAGGCCACTCATGAATGGCAGAGGCAAGGGACAGTGACATTGCCCTATCAAGCAGGACAATACTTAGAGACTGACCATATTACATATGATCAGCGCCCAAGCCCCCTCTCCACCCAAGCTAGGACCTAGGAGAGCCAAGCATTGGCTGCTGATGACTCAGGAGATAGACCTATTGGCTCTCCCAAACCCACCTTCCTTAGCTCACAAGGATGTTGAGGTTGCAGCGACCAAAGAAACTAAAGAGTTTGAGCAGGCCTCGAACCCAGTCTGGCGTTCATCAGTCAGGGACGTTACCACATCGGCCACCTTTTTCCTGCTTATAGAAAGCAGTTAATGTTTGTGAAGAACTACATGTGGTTTATAAATATTTTTATATGTAATTATTGGTTACTTCCTGTATACTTTAATTTCTTTTTTACATTTGACATGTTATTTACTATATCTTGTTTTTATGAATTGATTTAAAGATGACTTTTAAAAGTCAAATCATGTTGTAGAAAGGACAATTTTACAACAGGAATGAAAACAGTTATGTTTTGAATCTCTCTATTTTTCTATCGGTTATAGTTTCTTATTTTATAGTTTGTCTTACTTATCTGAAACTTTTAATTTTTTGTGGCTTTTTATTATTACTTATTCTTACTAGTTTCATAATTTTGTTTAATGGTTTTGTTTTTAGCAGAGAAAACAGTTTTTGAATAGCGTTCAGTAATTCAGAAATTATCTCAATTAATCGGATTTCTTCGTTTCTTTGTTATGCATTATATTACATGCTATATTTTAAATAAGAGGAGAATGCAGTCAGTGAGTAAATTTCTCTCTCTCTCTCTCTCTCTCTCTCTCTCTCTCTCTCTCTCTCTCTCTCTCTCTCTCTCTCTCTCTCTCTCTCTCTCGTATTCTTTTATAAGAAAGCGTAAATTATAATTTTCAATTATTACAACCATTTTATAGAAATTAAAAGCATTGCTGGCTGTACTTTGAACTTTTATATGAGAAGGAATGACAATATTTCTAAAATTCTTTTCCCGTTTTCTATATGACTGCCAGGTATAACTTAGCCATCTAGTTTTCTCAGCTTGTTTGATGTTTTCGTTTTCGAAGAATTTTATGGCACTCGTATATTTACTTTTTAGTAAATGAAGTCATACAGTTTTTATATTTTGTGTTTTACTCATTGCTAAATTTATATAAGTTAAAGAGATGAAATAAAGAATATTGGACAGTTTTTGTGGGTCGTTTCATCCATTTGTCATCGACATCAAATGACGCCATTATAGTGACCAATATGATGTGCTATATTAGATAGCTTTAAGAGGAGAAAATGCGCTGATGTGTTGGACAGCCAAATTGAGATTGAGAAGTGATGGCCTCCCACTTAGGTTTTCATCAGTCTCAACAATACAGAACTGACCCTTTTATCTACCGTCTTTCTAACTGTTGTCAAGAGTCTACGCTGGAGGTCGACCTTCGCCTCCTCGCTGCGTGGGGTGGCATACCTGAAAATAATGCTTAATTGGATGCTATAGGAAACGCAGTTCTGATAAAATCAGTTCATCCATTCATATCCGGCGTTCATTTGGGCATGTTTACAAATTTTCGCAAACGCTTGAAATAAGTTAGTTAATTGTTTTATTGTATATATCGTCTGCAAACTATTTTTTTTCACAACAGGTAATTGAAAGGCAAAAATTTTTGGTTTTGTAAATGATTTTGTTATATCTAGTTCTGTAAGGGAATGAATGGCAATTTTATTTGCATTGCTTGCTATTAGAAAGTGTTTTAAAATTGTCGGATATTCAAATAGAAATATCTTTTGAAAAGTCCCATTTTATTACGTACCAATTTACTGATATAGTTTTATGATGCTGTTCCAATAATTGATAATGAGTATTGTGCTCGTCATCCTCTAGCAGGGCTGGAGATGCCACCGTCATCTCGGATCGAAATTGGACGTGTTTTTGCTGCTTTGAGACTTGTCAGTATGATGAATTATCAAGGAGATTCAATCAAGTGATTCGATCCATTTCCAGACCACCTCTTCACCGTCGTCTCTGAATAGACTTGCTATTTTCATTTACCTTAATCCCCCCCTCCCCTCCCCTTACCTCCATCCTTCCCCCCTCCCCTCTCTCACGCTTTCAGTATCCCCTCCCCTCCCTTTCGGGAATGGAAATGAAGGGAGAATGACAAGCATGATTTGAATTACATTATGAAAACGTGTTGCTGGAATGCAGTTTCGATTCGCTTGTTCGGTTCTCTGCGCTAAATTTAAATGAGAAGTCTTTTAAGCGTGATGAACGCCTCCCAACAACTTGTCGCTCGCAGTCCACTTCACATCCTGGCAAGTTTCTCTCTCTCTCTCTCTCTCTCTCTCTCTCTCTCTCTCTCTCTCTCTCTCTCATATACTGGCGGTATGCCCCTGTGAATGTGACAATGACTCGAGTGTGTAGACACGCCATATTTCTCACGGCTGGAGGCCAGGAAGGTGAATAGCATTAATTATTCCTTTAACAGAGATCAATTGGTTTATTGTTTCTAGAATTCGACCTTTTGAGGGTCTGTCTGTTTGGGCTTTGAGCTAACATAAATGTTTGGGCTTCCCTTTTTGTGGTAATTGGAATTAAAATACATTATCATAATAAATTTTTGTATTATTATTGTTATTATTATTATTATTATTACCTCCGCCAAGCGGCGGAGGTTATGTTTTCGGTTCGGTTTGTTTGTTTGTTTGTTTGTTTGTTTGTTTCTCTGTTTGTCTGTCTGTCTGTGGACAACGTAGAGGCCACATTTCTACACGGAATCACTTCAAACTTGGCCAAGTAGTTCCCCAATGTGTATGGAAGAACTGATTAAATTTTGGTCAAGGTCACCCCAAGGTCAAGGTCACAGGGGTCACTGGTGTCACTATGACATAAGTGGCCATATCAAGAGACAGAAATAAAGCACTGAATTTTGCATAAGCCAACAGGGAAGTCCTAGTCCAGGCGCAACCCATGGGTGATGTTCAAATTTATAAAGGTCAAAGGTCAAGGTCATATTGGTGCATTATATCAATGTCATATTAAGTATCAGTGGCAAATGAACAAAGATCACTTGAAGGTCAAAAGTCAAGCAGGTCACTTGAAGGTCAAGGTCACGTGAAGGTCAAGGTCACGTGAAGGTCAAGGTCACCTGATGGTCAAGGTCACGTGAAGGTCAAGTACATTTGAAGATCAAGGTCACTTGAAGCCAAGGTCATGTAATGGTTAAGCTAAATTAAAGGTCAAACGTTACTTGAAAGTCGAAGTCACATCAATTCATGATTCTAGGACATATGGCGCTCTAGGTCACCTTGGCGGAGGTATGTCCTCTACGAGGACCATGTCCGCGTTCAGGACTTGCTCACTTGTTATTATTATTATTATTGCTAGTGTACGCGACCCGTCAAGAAGTTGCGGAATAAGTATTTAGATAGATATGCGCAAACCCAACGCGCTCTTACCATGGTATATATATATATATATATATATATATATATATATATATATATATATATATATATATATATATATATATATATATATAATATATATATATATAAATAAAATGTGTGTGTTTGTGTAATGTCTGTAGGGGAGATTATTGTTGTTGTTTGTATTATTATTATTTCATTTCGTGGCGATTTTCCTTTAAATCGTGATAACAGATCTTATAAATTGGCGGTTGGAGACTCAAAGAAACATTTTGTAGAGCAACTTTTTTTTGGCTGATTTACCAGCTGGCAACTTTGTAACCCATTTTTGAGTCCTTGGAATTGGAATATCAAGTTCAACTGCTCATTTTTTTAGGTTCCTGCGGAATAGTTCTTCACGATTTTACGTTATTACAGTTTCACGTACTGTATAGACTGTTAAGCAAAGGAATTAATTGCACACTGACTCTGAGGAAGTGCACTTTGTCACACACACTACCTGCTCGACGAGTTCCTGTATGTTGACATGCCCACCACCTCTGCCATCTTTGTCTACAGTATCTATTTGGTTACTCTCCACAAAGTTATGGCGTGACAGGGTGTATTTCCTCAGAACTAGGTGTGCCAGGAATTCCTGTGTCCAGCTGTACACTGCTTGAAAATATGGTTAATATTTTTAAAAAGAAAATTTTAAGGAATTAATAATATCCATTCATATAAAGCAAAGTTAATTGTTTATGAGCTTGAATTTGCCGTGCTCTAACTCTGGAAACGCTGTATTCCTCACAAGATAAATGATCTGTTAAGTTTTATTCGATATTCATCAATATAGATTATGTAATTTTCTGTCTGAATTTGAAATAAACGGTAAAAACCGCGGATGATTCCCTTCACTAAAAGATAGTTGCTTATGGTAATTCGATCATTTCAAGGCCTTGTTAGTTTTATTATTTTTTTTTCCAATTGTCGCTGCGTATTGTGCTATACAGGGCACAGATTATTCAGGGCTATGATGTTTATTCTAAGAAAAGCTCCGGGGAATCCACGACGACGACGCAGATGACAGTTTGTCCACATTATTGATTGGGTGTGACGTGTGCTTACGAGTGAGGAAGATCTCTGAAGGGTGATTGACGTGTCAGGTGAATTATGATTGGGATTTAGTTTTCGCGAGATTCCACGTGAAAGTGTGCTTTTAAAAGTTTAAAGGCCGCTCATGAATGGCAGAGGCAAGGGACAGAGACGTTGCCCTAGCTAGCATGACAATGGCATAGAGAATGACCATTTGATCAGTGCCAAATGCCCCTCTCCACCAAAGCTAGCACCAGTGAGGGCCAGACAGTGACTGCTGATGACTCAGCAGGTAGACCTGTAGGCTCCCCCAAACCTCCATCCTTAGCTCACAAGGATGGTGAGGTTGCATACACTACAAGACTATCGAGTTTGAGTGCGACTCGATCTCCCGTCCTTCAGAAAACTATGCAGGGACTTTTCCAATAGGCCACCACA
>NC_090750.1:75116332-75126332 GCF_036898095.1 Palaemon carinicauda
GCAATGGCTATTGATGACTTAGGTAGATCTATAGGCTCCCTCAAACTAGTAATCATACTTTGGTCGTTTGAACTATCAAGACACTTATGTGGCTGGGAATACTGACTTGTTACTTAGATTACATTAATCTGAAGTCTTATTACTGCTGCCCAATTAAGCACACTGAAAACGAGCTCTTATCTTTTAGCAGCAATTTTCTCTTACTTAAGCATTCCTGTCATATTTATTCTTTATGACGTCCATCTCTGTAATACATTCAATTATGGCTTGTTAACGATATTTCACTTGCTTCTATCAGGTAAAAAATTTTCTCTGTTTCTAGCCCTTTTTTTTATCATACGTGGCTTTAAAGTAAAAATAAAAAATCATATTAATTTATACCATGAAATCATGATTTTACCACCAACGAAAAGTATTTTAATTTGTAAAATAATAATGCGGAATTATCTATTTAATTTTTTTGTTTTTCGGAAGTGAAAAAAAAATGTTGCCATTGGTACCAGATAAATTATCTTGATATATGTCATTTTGATCGCCGAAGAAACCAGTTGAATTTTGAAAAATGTTAATGACCACATCAACTAGTAGGGAATCCAGGTCTCACGACTTCACCCAAATGTTTGTAACATCAACATACTGTTTTAGATTATTTTCTATTTGCATGTGTATAACAGACGTGCATACCAACAACAAATACGTTTTGTTCTACCATTATTAATCATCGTTTAATTTAAAAGCTACATTACTAACGGTTGAAAGTGAACATAAAATTTTAAAGATAATTTCAATGGAATCTTCCAGATTAACTTGTTGCATACTCTACCTTGAAGCTATTGTTTTCTTACCAGTCATTATTATTCGTGATTGATTTATGCAGTTAATGTTTTTTTTTTTTTTTTTTTTTTGACGTTTGATTGCTGGATGGACTGTGTGAATGTTAATCTATTGATATTTTAAGAATGTTATGATTAAATGATTTTTTATTATTTACCATTGCATTGTTCACTATTGTCAATCTTAGATTTTATTCACATTTCTCTATTTACTTCGCTTTTTTAGAGATATATTTATACAATATGGTATGTGTTCAATACTATACTATAAGTCTTTTAAATATATCTCATGAAATATATTGTAAATTGATCTTGATATGCATGAAATTTAATTTTAAATTAGTTGGTGTTATGATTTCCGTCACGATATCTTAGGGTTTCTGTAACATAAAAATTTTCGAATCCTAACTCATCCTTCATTTACCATCGACACAAGTGTTCATTGTTCCATCCCCATTCTATCGTTTATTCCCATAACCTTGAATGCGCTGTTATAAATATTTTACCTTTTTGGTAGCCTATTGGTTACGTTCCTGCCTTGTGATCTGCCGGGCTGGGGTTCGAGTCACGATCAAGCTTGTTAGTTTCTAGTAGTGTCTGCAACCTCAACATCCTTGTGACCTAAGGATGGGTGGTTTCTAGGAGTCTATAAGTCTTACTGCTGATGCATCAGCAGTCATTGCCTAGGCCTCCCTGGTCCAAGCTTGGATAGAGAAGGGCTTGGGCACTTATTAAGATTTTATATATATATATATATATATATATATATATATATATATACTGTATTTATATTCTATATATATATATATATACACACATATATGTATATATATATATATATATATATATATATATATATATATATATATATATATATATTATATATATATATATTGTCAGTATTTAGTCTTTAGGTCATTGTCCTGCTAGCTAGGGCATTGTTACTGTCCCTTACCAATGCCATTTATGAGTGAGCTTTAAACTCATCCACCATTCTCTGTCTCTTCAATTCTTTATCGGTAAACATTAAGTCACTCCACATTTTACCAGCATCTCCTTTCCAGGTTCCGCTTGATGCATTGCAATTTTAGTTTCGATAGCCTTCTTCGCTTGGCTTTTAAATCGTTAGCATATACATTGCTACAGTCATTTCTACTCTTTTATCTTCAGATTGTTTGTTCTCACTACTCGATTTTATTATTGCCGTTTTTTTCCATTATTTGACAAAAACAATCCTATTTTTATCCCGAGGTTTACAAACCTTTAGTTAGTTTACCTTTATTTTATTTTTTATTTTCACCAAACCTCTTCTATCTCAGTGACCTTAACTGGTATGCTTATCCTCCTAAATCCGGTTACATGATAATCTCATTTTATTTTTATAACCTTCTATTTCATCATTACACCATTTAATGCTATTATTCCTGTTTCCTTCTACTTCCTAAAACACTCCTGCTGATATAATCCCATCTTGGAATTTTTGTATTAACTCTTCCTGTTTCATATTAGCTTGTCTTTGATAGTTTTAATGCTACATGTTCAATATCTTTTTACCGTGTTTCTATGTGATTGAGTTTTTTCTTCCCATACATATTGATCAAAACATTGGGAGGTATTCATAAAAATGAAGGATATCCTTGTAAGCATAAGCTAGAAGTACAAGGTAATTCTCTGAGGCAAAAGGTAGAAGTATAAGCAAATCTTTCTTTCCATATTCATAATGATTACCTTTTACTTGCGAGGATATCCTCCAAGCAGAAGTAAAAGGTTGACTCGTGTTTCGGGAGCGCTTAGTTACATGTTGGAGCTTGTAAGATTTCATTTGTGCTGTCAAGATAAGAAAGAGTTTAGTATTTATAATACGTATTTAATGCCCTGTTTTTACCTGTATTTAATTAAGTTTACGCATCAGAAAGAACACAGACGCCACCGCGCCCTCCCCAAAGCCTCGCTTGCGACATCTATCCCCGACCCCTTGCATTAGAAGTTCTTTGACCTCTTTTTAGCTCAACCACCCCTTGCATTAGAAGTTCTTTAACCTCTTTTTAGCTCCCACACCCCTTGCATTAGAAGTTCTTTGACCTCTTTTTAGCTCCCACACCCCTTGCATTAGAAGTTCTTTAACCTCTTTTTAGCTCCCACATCTCTAGTATTAGAAGTTCTTTGACCTCTTTTTAGCTCCCACACCCCTTGCATTAGAAGTTCTTTGACCTCTTTTTAGCTCCCACACCCCTTGCATTAGAAGTTCTTTGACCTCTTTTTAGCTCCCACACCCCTTGCATTAGAAGTTCTTTGACCTCCTTTTACACCCCTTGCATTAGAAGTTCTTTGACCTCTTTTTAGCTCCCACACCCCTTGCATTAGAAGTTCTTTGACCTCCTTTTACACCCCTTGCATTAGAAGTTCTTTGACCTCTTTTTAGCTCCCACACCCCTTGCGTTTGAAGTTCTTTGACCTCTTTTTAGCTCCCACACCCCTTGCATTAGAAGTTCTTTGACCTCTTTTTAGCTCCCACACCCCTTGCATTAGAAGTTCTTTGACCTCCTTTTAGCTCCCACACCCCTTGCATTAGAAGTTCTTTTACCTCTTTTTAGCTTCCCCACCCCTTGCATTAGAAGTTCTTTGACCTCCTTTTACACCCCTTGCATTAGAAGTTCTTTGACCTCTTTTTAGCTCCCACACCCCTTGCATTTCAAGTTCTTTGACCTCTTTTTAGCTCCTACAGCCCTTGCATTAGAAGTTCTTTGACCTCTTTTTAGCTCCCACACCCCTTGCATTAGAAGTTCTTTGACCTCTTTTTAGCTTCCCCACCCCTTGCATTAGAAGGTTTTTTTACCTCTTTTTAGCTAATACACCCCTTGCATTAGAAGTTCTTTGACCTCTTTTTTGCTCCCACACCCCTTGCATTAGAAATTCTTTGACCTCTTTTTAGCTCCCACACCCCTTGCATTAGAAGTTCTTTGACCTCTTTTTAGCTCCCACACCCCTTGCATTAGAAGTTTTTTTACCTCTTTTTAGCTTCCGCACCCCTTGCATTAGAAGTTCTTTGATCTCTTTTTAGCTCCCACACCTCTAGCATTAGAAGTACTTTGACCTCTTTTTAGCTCCCACACTTCTTGCATTAGAAGTTCTTTGACCTCTTTTTAGCTCCCACACCCCTTGCATTAGAAGTTCTTTGACCTCTTTTTAGCTCCCACACCTCTAGCATTAGAGGTTCTTTGACCTCTTTTTAGCTCCCACACTTCTAACATTAGAAGTTCTTTGACCTCTTTTTAGCTCCCACACCTCCAACATTAGAAGTTCTTTGACCTCTTTTTAGCTCCCCCACCCTTTGCATTAGAAGTTCTTTGACTTCTTTTTAGCTCCCACACCTCTAGCATTAGAAGTTTTTTTTACCTCTTTTTAGCTCCCACACCTCTAGCATTAGAAGTTCTTTGACTTCTTTTTAGCTCCCACACCTCTAGCATTAGAAGTTCTTTGACTTCTTTTTAGCTCCAACACCTCTAGCATTAGAAGTTCTTTGACTTCTTTTTAGCTCCCACACCTCTAGCATTAGAAGTTCTTTGACCTCTTTTTAGCTCCTACAGCCCTTGCATTAGAAGTTCTTTGACCTCTTTTTAGCTCCCACACCCCTTGCATTAGAAGTTCTTTGACCTCTTTTTAGCTTCCCCACCCCTTGCATTAGAAGTTTTTTTTACCTCTTTTTAGCTAATACACCCCTTGCATTAGAAGTTCTTTGACCTCTTTTTTGCTCCCACACCCCTTGCATTAGAAATTCTTTGACCTCTTTTTAGCTCCCACACCCCTTGCATTAGAAGTTCTTTGACCTCTTTTTAGCTCCCACACCCCTTGCATTAGAAGTTTTTTTACCTCTTTTTAGCTTCCGCACCCCTTGCATTAGAAGTTCTTTGATCTCTTTTTAGCTCCCACACCTCTAGCATTAGAAGTACTTTGACCTCTTTTTAGCTCCCACACTTCTTGCATTAGAAGTTCTTTGACCTCTTTTTAGCTCCCACACCCCTTGCATTAGAAGTTCTTTGACCTCTTTTTAGCTCCCACACCCCTTGCATTAGAAGTTCTTTGACCTCTTTTTAGCTCCCACACCTCTAGCATTAGAGGTTCTTTGACCTCTTTTTAGCTCCCACACTTCTAACATTAGAAGTTCTTTGACCTCTTTTTAGCTCCCACACCTCCAACATTAGAAGTTCTTTGACCTCTTTTTAGCTCCCCCACCCTTTGCATTAGAAGTTCTTTGACTTCTTTTTAGCTCCCACACCTCTAGCATTAGAAGTTTTTTTTACCTCTTTTTAGCTCCCACACCTCTAGCATTAGAAGTTCTTTGACTTCTTTTTAGCTCCCACACCTCTAGCATTAGAAGTTCTTTGACTTCTTTTTAGCTCCAACACCTCTAGCATTAGAAGTTCTTTGACTTCTTTTTAGCTCCCACACCTCTAGCATTAGAAGTTCTTTGACCTCATTTTAGCTCCCACACCTCTAGCATTAGAAGTTCTTTGACCTCTTTTTAGCTCCCACACCTCCAACATTAGAAGTTCTTTGACCTCTTTTTAGCTCCCCCACCCTTTGCATTAGAAGTTCTTTGACTTCTTTTTAGCTCCCACACCTCTAGCATTAGAAGTTTTTTTTACCTCTTTTTAGCTCCCACACCTCTAGCATTAGAAGTTCTTTGACTTCTTTTTAGCTCCCACACCTCTAGCATTAGAAGTTCTTTGACTTCTTTTTAGCTCCAACACCTCTAGCATTAGAAGTTCTTTGACTTCTTTTTAGCTCCCACACCTCTAGCATTAGAAGTTCTTTGACCTCTTTTTAGCTCCCACTCCTCTAGCATTAGAAGTTCTTTGACCTCTTTTTAGCTCCCACACCCCTTGCATTAGAAGTTCTTTGACTTCCTTTTAGCTCCCACACCTCTAGCATTAGAAGTTCTTTGACCTCTTTTTAGCTCCCACACCTCTAGCATTAGAAGTTCTTTGACCTCTTTTTAGCTCCCACACCTCCAACAATAGAAGTTCTTTGACTTCTTTTTAGCTCCCATACCTCTAGCATTAGAAGTTTTTTTACTTCTTTTTAGCTCCCACACCTCTAGCATTAGAAGTTCTTTGACCTCTTTTTAGCTCCCCCACAGCCAACATTAGAACTTCTTTTTAGCTCCCACACCTCTAGCATTAGAAGTTTTTTTTACCTCTTTTTAGCTCCCACACCTCTAGCATTAGAAGTTCTTTGACCTCTTTTTAGCTCCCACACCTCTAGCATTAGAAGTTCTTTGACTTCTTTTTAGCTCCCACACCCCTTGCATTAGAAGTTCTTTGACATCTTTTTAGCTCCCACATCTCTAGCATTAGAAGTTCTTTGACCTCTTTTTAGCTCCCACACCTCTAGCATTAGAAGTTCTTTGACTTCTTTTTAGCTCCCACACTTCTAACATTAGAAGTTCTTTGACCTCTTTTCAGCTCCCTTACCTCAAGCATTAAAAGTTCTTTGACCTCTCTTTATAGCTCCCACACCTCTTAACATTAGAAGTTCTTTGACCTCTCTCTTTAGCTCCCACATTTCTAGCACTAGAAGTTCTTTGACATATATTTCTAGGTTCCATACTTTTAGCATTAGAGAGTCTTCGATCTATATTTTGAGGTGCCTTACTTCTAGCATTAGAGGCTCTCTATTTTAAGGTGTCTTACCTCTGGCATTAGAGGCTCCTCTTCGCTGTTCTCTCCTGTCTTCTAGTTTTCAAGACTTCTTTCATTAGATTATCTGTTTCTTTCGAGATTTCATTGTCTCTTTTCCTTAGTTCGTCAGTGTCCTTCTAGATTTCAAAAGAGATGTCAGTGCCGCGAGACCTCACTTCGTTAGATTCCTCAGGGAAATCGAAGGCATTTATTCTTTACCTATCTGGGCAATGAGGAAAGATATGAATACTATCAATTTCTTCGCATACACTATCATGCCAAAGTGAATGACGAGCAAAATGATATATTTACCAATGTCGTCTGGATATGTCCTTACTTCAATGGCGAATTTTGGGACAATCCTGTTGAAGAACTACACGTCACTCACCGTTCAATTGAATCATTCTGCCTCCATCCTCATTCCCCGCAATCCGTTTTTGCACCGATACAAAGCCTCGTATTTTTCCAAAAGTCTCCTTTAATAAGACATCGTCGCAAAAGCCCAAGCAAAGGATCCTTCAAGGCGCATACATTATGATCTTCAAAGCTCAGCTGCCAACGGAAGATCCCGTGTCTTTCTATAGGTCGGGCGATATAAAACGAACGATCGGCAACTTCGGCAGCAACCAAAACCATCTGTAGTTGATGGTGTTCCGAAGACGTAACACATAATTCTTACCGTCAGCTTCCTATTCCGACAGAACGTGATCTCTGTGAGTCATGTGAAATCCTTCTCCCAGTCATCAACTCATTTCCCCTTACTTCTTTTGACGCGCAATTTCTTGGTTAGATTTCGCCAGCTACATACAGATCATGTGAGGTGTTGCAGGCTACGTTTGAAAAAATGAAGATCAGGTCTTCAGAAGTCATTTGAAGCTCGGGGAGGAGTTGTTCAGGACTGCTACTGGAAATTTCAGTTCTGGAGTCATTCAGAAATCCATGTTAAGTATACGGCTATGTCCTTTGAAGACTTTTGGAAATTCGGGAAAGTTTTCTTCCGAAATCGTTCTGAGATTCCGTTCTGGAGGCATTCAGAATTCCATGCTAAGTCTATGGCTATTTTTTCTGAAGCCATTTGGAAGTCTGGGAAAGTTTTCTTCCGATACCGTTCTGAGATTCCGTTCTGGAGGCATTCAGACTTCCATGCTAAGTCTATGGCTATTTCTTCTGAAGCCATATGGAAATCCGAGAAGATTTTCTTCCGAATTCTTTTAGGACTCGCGAAAAATTACATTCTTGTTTTATAACAACAACAACAACAACAACAACAATAATAATAATAATAATAATAATAATAATAATAATAATAATAATAATAATAATAATAATAATAATAAACTACGTTATTTGATTCATGGATTTGAGTTGAAAGGTTTTGAAGACGCTAAACGCTCAACTTTGCCGTTTGAAGGAAACTTCAAGATACCCGGACGAAGGGCGAAGGGTAATTGAGGTTTAAAGCAAACCGAATTGAAATAGTTGATTTCAGCTAAATTATTTCAGGTTTGGGATTTAGAGCAATCTATTTCTGGTACGAATCGATATATATATATATATATATATATATATATATATATATATATATATATATGAATATATATATATGTACATATATATATATATATATATATATATATATATATATATACACATATATATAGTCTATATATGTGTATATACATGCATGTATATAAGCTTTTGCAGTATATGAATATTCTGTGTATATATGTATATTTATACGATGTATATATATATACATATATATACACAGACATATATGCATACATATACATATGCAGCATATAATATATACATACATATACATATATGTATATAATATATATATATATATATATATATATATAGTATATATGTGTATATACATGCATGTATATAAGCTTTTGCAGTATATGAATATTCTGTGTATATATGTATATTTATACGATGTATATATACATATATATACACAGACATATATACATACATATACATATATATAATATATACATACATATACATATATGTATATAATATATATATATATATATATATATATATATATATATATATATATATATATATATATATATATATATACATACATACATACATACATATACATATATATATATATATAATATACATATATATACTGTATATATATAAACTATATTTATATATTATATGAATACAGTATATTTGCATGTACTGTACACACACACACATACATACATACATACATACTTGCATACATACTGTTTGTACATACATACATCGCTAAATACAGCAGCCTTCGTATTCTCCCAACTGTTTACATGCAAAAGCAAATGTAAAATGCATATCACCAAATTATGGCTTAACCTTGATATTTTATCGAGATTCCAGGTGTGGACAAGATATCTGTCCGCAAGCCACTATACATTTTGTTCTTCAAAACGGAATAACATCTTGAAATCACGATCAAGTGTGGGGTAAACGGGGCATGTATTGTTTAACACGCCTCACATCCACAAAATCTGCCATCGTGCTGAGAATCGGACAGAACAACCTTTCTCTTCGAACTGCAATCTGCTACTGACCAGACTCAGCCTTTTCGAAGCATATGCTCTTTATATGAAGAAAGGGTCTTCTTTATGCATAACCATTTACTTATATGTGATTATAAGGATATGCTTTTGCTCTAAAAGTAGAAGCTTTTGCGTGAAATGTTTATGAATACAAGTAGAAGGATTTCCTTCATATTTTGCAAGTATAAGCATATCCTTTTCTTTATGAATACCGCCCAATGTCCATTTACTCCTCGGGGCCCCCCCCCCCCTATCAATTTCACGAACTCTGTACTTGCACAACCTTACATATTACGCTCTGTCACCTATCCATTATTTTGTCAAAGGATACATTTTAATATTTTTTGGTAGAATGTTGTGCATTTCCATCGCACATTTTCCATCAGGTTCTCTATACCTATCATCTAAACTGTCTTTTCTCTGTTTAAGTTTTGCATTTTGATTATCGAGCATAATCAACCATAAGTATTTCTGAAAAGATGGGAAGATCCATTTGTCGAATTAAGAACCTATGATTCTAGTTTTTTTTTTTTTGTTTTTTTTTGTGATTTCACTGTGATAGAAGCTAGGAGATTGAAATGGGGAGGGCGGGGTTTGAGAGAGAGAGAGAGAGAGAGAGAGAGAGAGAGAGAGAGAGAGAGAGAGAGAGAGAGAGAGAGAGAGAGAGAGAGAGTGTGTGTGTATGTGTGTGTTCAAATTTTACAAAAGTCCCGTTCTGAGTTGCGATACTTTAACGTGGGGAAAGGTTGTGTATCGCCATGATCATCTAAGATGTACTATTCATGGCCACCCATACTAAGTCGGTTTGCCTTTCTCACATCTATCCTCCTATCACCTAGATTCCTAGAGCTTTCTTCACTCCATCCATCCATCCAAACCTTAGCCTATAGTTAATTAATAAAAAGAACCATTGTCCCAT
>NC_090750.1:75131332-75133832 GCF_036898095.1 Palaemon carinicauda
ATTAGTTATGAAAAAATATAAAATTTCTTTAGATCAGAAACTTCAAACTACACCTGTTACATATAAGTTATGAATAGAGAGACTTAATCAAGCTTTTACACATAAAAATATTTGCTGCAAGGTTGAACTTCTGAAGTTCCATCGATTTAACTGCATGATTAGGAAGATCTTTTCACAACCTGTTCTTTGCTAAACTAAAACTTCTAGAATATGTGATGGATAGATATGGATGACATAATATATGCTTTGTCAATAAAAGATTGTTTATTCATTGTAATTGTAATTCTTACTTTTATTCGGACATTTTCTCCTAATTTTAATTTTACAATTACAGTAGTACCTTTCGCAGAGCATTTTAAGTATTACTTCGGGGTCTTTCTGACTCCTGCATTACATCCTTCTACTGTTGCAACTTACATTTATTACATCCTTCTACTGTTGCAACTTACATTCCAACCTCTCAATTTATACTTGATTGTGTAACAGTTGATTCATAAATGGCCTCAGAGGTGGCCTAGTTCCGGTTATATACCACAAATTTTATCAATCCAAACTAATTTATTTTCGAGAGCAACGAACTTTTGTTAGGTAATAATACATTAACTTTTACGCATGCACAAAAAAAAAAAAAAAAGTTCAGTTTCTCGATGGTTTTATCAACCGTTTTCATATATGTCCTTTGCATCATTGAATTTAATGAACTCGTCTACACTGATTATAAGACATTTTGGTAAACTGGAGAGCTGTGGTTGCAATCGCGCCCTGTGTTCGTAAGCTGCCTGGTGACAAATGTATTTCAACATTGGAGGGTTTCTCCAAAACATTCTCCCACAAGCGTCGTATTCCGTCTGCGCCTCTACTTCGATTCCATCCTCCTCCAGGGACTGGTATATCAGATCCTTCTTACAATCGCTAGTCAGGACAAGTCTCATGAATAAGTTGGCGTCTCTGCTGACGAAGATGACGCCACCTCCTCGGCAATCGAACCCTGTGTAGTCGCAGCTGGCTACGAGTTCCACATAAAGAGGTTGACCCTTGTGTTCCACTCGGCCAATCAGTTGGTAATCCTGGCCGCTAGTTCCGTCGTCGGAGAAATAAACATGATACAGCCGATCGATTTCTTCGAGGTCGATCTTGAAAGTCTGCAAGTCATCGTAGTCCCACTCGGTCATCTCCCAGGGCGTCGTCCTCCGCTCAAACATGTACTGATACATGAGGGCTCCTCCCACGAAGTCATCCAAAGTATCAGCATCTGTCACAGCTGGATCGACACTCCTGAAAGCAGGATGGGTTTTCAAACTCTCTATACACATGTGTCAATATAAACAAGCACAACAGCTGCGCACTGACACGGATTAAATGTACGTGGTGACAACAGATGCTTGCACTCTTAAAATCTGTCTAAAGAATGTTGTGGATCGTGGCTTCCTTGGGTTTATATTACTTTTAAAACGTATGGTCTGATAGACCGGAAATGATCATACGTTTACAGATAGTTTGTTTAAAGGTGAAGAATGAATCATTAGACAATAATTTTAAAACAGATGGTAGTTTTACTTTATGGAATAAATAGATTTCGTTATTTGATGATTCAATTATAAGGGATATTTTCAAATGTGAATATACACGCATATACATACATATACACATTAACAGATACATACAGACCATTATATATACACACATACTGTGTGTATATATATAGACCATTATATATGCACACATACTGTGTATATATATATATATATATATATATATATATATATATTATATATATATACTATATATATATATATATATATATATGTGTGTGTGTGTGTGTGTGTGTGTGTGTGTGTATATATATATACTGTATAGATACATACAAATAGAGTATACTAAATTAAACATACATAGAAACCCACAAAGACAAAAATAACATATACCATATACGTTTAAACATATATTCTTCCTTGTATATATACTAATGCTCATAAAAATACGTCATACTGGCAGTCATATATAAAAAAGGGGGAATAACAGAATATGGGACAGGCAGATGTCTGACCAGATTGTTTATATATCAAAGACATCATGAAAAATGTTTATACCAAATAGATATACAGTATACACCGTGATTCTACATGTCTCCCTGAATAGAAAATGTGTGTTAACTGAGATCAGGTATACTTCAGAAATTTTCCGAAGCTTGCAGAGTTTGTACAATTTGTTTCCGATGGTTTTTGTTAAAACTTTCTTTTATGAAGCTGAATTAATATATTTTTTTTCCAATGTGCTATGGCGTTATGGAATGTAATTTATCGACACATGACTGATCAGTAATGAGATTTTTATCCCTTAAGTTGAACAAAAATGGCTCTTATGTTACGCATATCCTACAGTTTTCTTTACTGCTATAGTAAACAAGTGGAAGTAAGTGTATTCTCTCTCTCTCTCTCTCTCTCTCTCTCTCTCTCTCTCTCTCTCTCTCTCAATGATATATTCAAGAAGAATCCTTCGG